>NW_017201036.1:0-19254 GCF_001704415.2 Capra hircus | reverse complement strand
CATCATTAACAACAGTAATTCAGGATGCCAGCACAGTCAGTGAGCTCATAAGAGGTACAGATCTTACAGCTACCATGGTGCAGAGCAAGGAGATAGCACTTGTGACCTGCCTGCTGGGAAGATGGCGTCTGCCAGAAAATTGGCACTTATTTGGCAGATGTTTGGTGTGACCTGCTAAGTGTTCAGGGATTCCTTGGTGGCTCAGGATAAAGAATCCACCTGCCAATGCAGGAGACATGGGTTTGATCCTGGGTGGGAAAGATTCTCTGGAGGAGGAAATGGCAACCCACTCCAGTACTCTTATCTGGGAAATCCATGGACAGAGGAGCCTGGCGGGCTACAGTCCGTGGGGTCGCCAAGAGTCAGACACGACTGAGAAACTAAATAACAGCAACTGGGTGCTCAGCACAAAGAGGCACCTCTGATTTTTCAGAGCTTACACTGTGGTGGGGAGATGAGGTAGGCCGTGCAAAGATGGATGCTGTGGTGAAGGCAGCGACTGCTCAGATGGAGAGAGAAGACAGGTGGGGGTGGGGGCACTCTGACATTCTGAAGGCTTCAGACCCTGCCTAGTACTCACTCACATGTTTCTATTTTAAGCATTTGTATCTGGAAACTATGAGCTTCACATTCTGGCTTTTTCACATTTTAGTATATATGAGTCTTTTACATTGTTGGGGTTAACAAAGAGTCCAGAAGTGGCATCGCTTTGATTTGTACATGAACATACGAAGGGGAAAGCATACTTCTTGAGGGAAAGAGCTGGTGAGAACCCACGGGAAGAGCAGCAAAGATTGGGGCCCCCAGCTGGGGAGCCAGCCATGCTGGGTGATGACCCCGGGCTCCTCATCCCCACTCTTTGCCTACAAAGTTGATCTTGTCCCTGCTCTCTCAGGTTGGAAGATTCATGTGTTTCTTGTCATCGCCGGCCACATTTACCAAGGGCCGGGACACATTTTGTTTGCCATACAATCTCCTTCTGATCTGTCAGGGCCAGAGACTGGCGTCTGACCGCCTCTCACAGGAGAGGGTGGAGCCAGGTGAGCAGGATGGAAGGAAAAGACAAGGTGACTGTTGTGGAAATGTGGAAGTGAAGTTGCTCAGTCGTGTCCGACTCTTTGTGACCCCATGGACTGTAGCCTGCCAGGCTCCTCTGTCCATGGGATTCTCCAGGCAAGAATACTGGAGTGGGTTGCCATGTGCAATGGAAGATTAAACTAGAAAGACGTATTGGGTACACAGGATAAAGCTTTCTATCCTTAGTACATTTACGGAGTCATGTTTCTAGCCGTTAGTTCTGACAGTAAAGGGCTGCAAAGGGGAAGATGAACAAGTCACACCAGAATCCAGCCTTACAGTAACAATGGACACAAGGATGATGCTCTGCTTTCTTGGAAACTAAGTCCTGAGCACCGTGGAATCGAAAGAGATCTTTAGAGGCCGTCCCAGCCAGCTTTTCTCCTCATGGGAAGTTTCCTCAGACACATCTTCCACAGACAGTCATTCAGTCCCTGCCCACATGTCCAGCAATGAACCAGCTGGAATGTGTCTGGACCGCTGGGAATGTCCTTCCTTATGACTAGTCACCATGTTCTTTCCTTTTTACCTATTATCTATTGCAATTCAAAAAACTAAGATCATGGCATCTGGTCCCGTCACTTCATGGCAAATAGATGGGGAAATGATGGAAACAGTGACAGACTTTATTTTCTTGGGCTCCAAAATCACTGGAGATGGTGACTGCAGCCATGAAATTAAAAAGCTCCTTACTCGCTGGAAGAAGAGCTTATGACAAACCTAGACAGCGTAGTAAAAAAGCAGAGACATTACTTTTCCAATAAAGGTCCATCTAGCCAAAGTTATGGTTTTCCAGTAGTCATGTATGGATGTGAGAGTTGGACCACAAAGATGAGCACCGAAGAATTGTTGCTTATGAACTGTGGTGTCGCAGAAGACTCTTGAGAGTCTTTTGGACAGCAAGGGGATCAAACCAGTCAATCCTAAAATAAATCAGTCCTGAATATTCATTGGAAGACCTGATGCTGAAGCGGAAGCTCCAATATTTTGGCCACCTGATGTGATGAGCTGACTCATTAGAAAAGACTCTGATGCTGGGAAAGATTGAAGGCAGGAGGAGAAGGGGTCGACAGGGGATGAGATGATTGAATGGCATCACCGACTCAATGGACATTAGTTTGAGTAAGCTCCAGGAGATTGTGAAGGATGGGAAGCCTGGCGTGCTGCAATCCATGGGGTCCCAAAGAGTCGGACATGATGAGTGACTGAACAACAATAATTGTTTTAACTGTGTCTTCTGATGTGAACATGGGAGAAAAAAAACCCAAAACAACCCCAAAACCTCACAGGTACAATAACCAAGTTTCCTAAGTGAAGTGAGTGAAAATCGCTCAGTCGTGTCTGACCGCATTGGAGGCAGACGCTTTAACCTCTGAGCCACCAGGGAAGCCCAAGTTTCCTAAAAAAGTGAAAAAGTGAAATCGCTCAGTCGTGTCCGACTCTTTGCGACACGTGGATTGTAGCCCTCCAGGCTCTTCCGTCCATGGGATTCTCCAGGCAAGAATACTGGAGTGGGTTGCCATTTCCTTCTCCAGGGGATCTTCCCGACCCAGGGATCGAACCCAGGTCTCCCGCATTGCAGGCAGACATTTTAACCTCCGAGTCACCTGAAGATACTTGCAAATGAGAACAGACCAACTCATAATTAAAGTGAAATTTGATTTTTTATTTTTATTTTGGTTGTGGAGAGAAGAGTCTAATTCCTCCTTTGCTCTAATCCCCATGAGGGTTTTCAAATTCCCTATTTGATCCCCATCTGCAGCCTCAGTTCCTGAAGCCCTGTTGCTGGTTCCCAACTCAGGGTTCTGGGTCATCAGGAGTCCCTTGTCTCCCCCCGCCCCACATGCTCCCCTCTCCTTCTTTGTCTCAGTACAGAGCAATTCCAGACTTCAGGCTGTTAACTTAGGACTCGGAGCCACCCTGAGGTCTCTCGTCTTCTGTCCCACGTCTGATGTGTCAGCAAGTCGTCAACTCCAGCTTCAGATATACCCGGAGCGGGACCACTTCTCATTGCTCCATCTGATGTTCTGGTCCAGGTTGAGCTCTCTTGTTGCCAGGATCAGAGCCTCCTAACTAGTCTTCATGCTTCTACCCCTGTTTTCTCAGACACTGTTCATGACACAGTAGCCAGAGCATACATTTTTAAAAAATCAAAGAAGATGTCACTCTCTGCTCAAAATCCTCTGCTTCCTTGGGAGTGGAGGCCAATTCCTTACATCCCAGGTCATAGACTGTCCCAACCCTGAATGCACCATGGACTCTGCTTCCTTGGGGCTCTTGTGAGCCACATCCTTACCCACCAGCCACCTGAGGGCTCCTCAGCTTTGAGGATTTTCCTTCTCTGGGGATCTTCCTGACCCAGGAATTGAACCCAGGTCTCTGGCTTCCCTGGTGGCTCAGAGGTTAAAGCGTCTGCCCACAATGCGGGAGACCTGGGTTTGATCCCTGGGTTGGGAAGATCCCCTGGAGAAGGAAATGGCAACCCACTCCCGTATTCTTGCCTGAGGAATCCCATGGATGGAGGAGCCTGGTAGGCTACAGTCCACGGGGTTGCAAAAAGTCGGACACAACTGAGCGACTTCACTTTCACTTTCTCCTGCATTGTAGGCAGATTCTTTACCATTTGAGCTATCAGGGAAACTAGTTCACAAACCAGTCAATCCTAAAGGAAATCAACCCTGAATATTCATTGGAAGGACTGATGCTGAAGCTGAAGCTCCAATACTTTGGCCACCTGATGCAAAGAGCTGACTCATTGGAAAAAAAAACCTGATGCTGGGAAAGATTGAGGGCAGGAGGAGAAGGGGGTGACAGAGGATGAGATGGTTGGATGGCATCACTGACTCAATGGACATGAATTTGAGCCAACTCTGGGAGATAGTGAAGGACAGGGAAGGCTGGTGTGCTGCAGTCCATGGGGTGGCAGAGAGTCGGACATGACAGAGCAACTGAACAGCAACAACGGGTACAGGCCAGAGATTCAGATCTCAAGGACTTGAGTTTCTCTGCTTGAGGGCTGTCCTGTGGCTGGGGGACTGGGCTTAGCCTGCATAGAACTTGTCAGAAGTGCCGGGAGGGACCCTAACCTGATGGGGAGAGCAATACCCCAGCTTCCTCATGCCCTGGTGTTGCCATTCCCAGGTGTGTTTCTGAGTCCCCCATGGAGTTGAACTGCAAATGCCCACAGTGGTAATTCAGTCATCAGCACAGACTTTGTTTTCCTATTTTAAGCCATTGTATGATTAGAATGTTTAATATGAATCAACCTTGTATTACTGAAATTAACTCAATTTTCTCATGACAGATTATTTTTTTGGTATTTTATGAGATAAGTTTACAAATATTTTGCTTAGGATTTTGTGTCTAAGTTCAGATGTAAGATTATCCTGGAATTTTCTTCCTCCCACTGTTTTTTCCCCTGGTTTTGATATCATGATTCTACTTAACCTCATAAAAGTAATTGGAGAGTGTGCCCTCTTTTTCTGTTTTCTGCATGCGTTTGCGTATGATTGGAATCATCTGTTTGTTAATGCTCTGGTGAAATTCATTTGTTAAACCTTCTGGAACTGTTGGTTTGTTTTTCAGGGGAGAATTTTATGTAGCATCTCAATTTAGTTAATGCTATGAGACCATTAGACATCTAGATAATTCTGAGTCAGGCTAAATGTTTACGTCTTTAGAGGAATCTGCTTGTTTAACTAATCTTCGAATGTATAGGCATAAAGTTGTTTCTATTATTTATATTGTTAATGCTTCTATGAGTAATTCCTATTTTGAGTATTGTTTATTTGCAAGATTTTTCTTGTTGATTATTGTTACCTGATGTTTCCCTTTTAGAGAAGCTTTTTAAGGCAGCTTAGACTCTGTTGAGCCTCTCAATTTTATCTTTATTTTTATTGCATTAATACCTGCTATTTTTTAGTTGCTTTCTTTTCTTTATGATTATTCTGTTTATTTTCTAACTTCTTAAACTGGCTGTATACTTGTATACGCATTGCTTTTTCTTTTCATGTAAAGTCTATTACATTTAAGGCCTCAGTGGATAATGTTTTCCATATCCTGTAGGTTTTAAGACTTTGTATTTTTGTTATCTTTCTGTAATGATGTTGTTTTTAATTGCCACGAACTCAGTGAGTGATTTAAACACATTGTAAATTTTAGTTTTCTAATATTTGTCTTTCTTTCAAGTTATTCTTTCTTATTGATTTCTACCTTAACTACCTTATGCTTAAAAAACATGGTCTTATGATGTTAATTCTTTGGTATTTATTTTCCAGTATATTGTCACTTTCATAATATTCTATGTATTTTATTTTTAATTGGGTTCTATATATGTCTGTTAGCTCAGGTTTGTGTATTTTTAATTATCTACAGCCTTACTGATCTTTGTGTTATCAGTCACTTACTGGGGAAATTAAAGTCTACATCATGATAAGAGCTTTGTTGATTTGTATTAGAGTTCTCTAAATTTCTGCTTTATATATTTTGAGGCTGTGTTATTAGATGCTTGCAAGACTAGAAGTGGTGTGTGTTCCTGATAAACTGACTTTTTTGTCATATAATGGCAAGTTATATGATTTTTGTTTATTTTTTCTTGCCTTATTTTAAACTGATAATTTTTTTCCCTCAGTCAATACTTCTTTCTCTTATTGGTTACCCTAGAAATGTTCATATACATGTTTTACATAATACATTTAAAATTAATCAGTACCTTTACCATCCTCTCGGATAATATAGCTACAGCCTTCTTTAAATCAAACCCACTCCTCCTGACTTCAAAGTGGAGCTTCCCCACGTTAGACGTTATTATCACTGCTTTATAAAATCAGTGTTTATTTAGTTTGCTTGTATATTAACCCTCTTCTTTATTCATTAATCCTTTTGCATGTCAGACTTTCATTTTTAAAAATATTTTAAACTTTAATTTTAAATCTTGTATGTAATTATAGTTAGGTTTGACTAAAGATCTGTTCCTTTAGGAAAAGTTGTGTTTGTTTCCCCCAGGCAGCAAACCAGACTGCTGTAAAGTCTTCACTTGGATTTGGTGGGGGGGATTCACGCACCAAACCCACATGAGGGATTGACTATCGCTTCTACTCATTACTCCTTGTTGGAGGAGGGAGTGCTCACCAGGGATGTCAGCTTGGTGGCTTCCTCCCACCTTCACGCAGAGTCAGGCCCAGAGCAGTGGAGTTTACTCCCATTGTATGTGCCAGTGCAGGAGACCTGGGTTGGATCCCTGGGTTGGGAAAATCCCTTGGAGAAGGGCATAGCACCCCACTCCAGTATTCTTGCCTGGAGAATCCCCATGGACAGAGGAGCCTGGTGGGCTACAGTTCATAGGGTTGCAAAGAGCTGGACATGACTGAGGGACTGAGCGACTGAGCACACACACACACACACACACACACACCCCACACAGCCTTGATGAGGTATATTTTTACTAATCTTTTCATTTAGGGTGTTTCTATCTGTTGGTCCAGGCTTTCCTAATGGTTTGAGGGGGGTGTGATATCGGTAAGTCACCTCTCTGAGTTGTACAGCCAGAGGTTCTCTGTCGTATTTCTGCAGAACGAACTAAAACAAAAGCTCCTGGGAACCGGGAGCAGATGGGCAGATGTCCCTGGAATCGTTGTCTTTCTCATAGATTAATGTTCTTTCTTTCATCATTTTGCTTATGTTTAAAAACATTCTGTATTTTTATTTTTCATGGAAAGTTTTTTTTAATTACACAATTGACTCTAAATATTGCCAGCAAATGAAAATGACACAATGCCTCTTCTCTATGAAAAAGCCTCATTTTCAGAATTTCTGATGCCAGGGGACAATTATTATGCTTATTTCTGGCTGGAGATCAGTTAGTAGGATAGTGGCAACGTTTAGATCAAAATCCATAAGCAATCGAAAATTCGTGGCTGTCACCATCATTAGCAGATGTGGTATTGTTGGTATTGGCTTGGAAATGCTATCTACCTAGTGTATCTTTGCAAAATAAGTAATTTTATAGTATTTTATGAATTTTTATAAGATTGTGCAAAAGGTGACAGTGTGTCATGTTCACTTCAATAATGGGATTGCTATCAAGTCTATGTGGTTGTCCTGGAAACAGAGAAAGTTAAGGGTTATGAGATAAAAATGGTCACAAAAGATCACCGCTTCCTCATATGGAAATATGTTCATGTCAGCAACAAAGCCTGAAAAACTTAATAGGAATTTTAAAAGGAATCCTGGAGTTCAGGGATGACCTTAAAATGCTTTTGTTAGTTAACACTTTCTAAGTATTGCTAGTGGTGGGGTTAATAACCTATTAGTTCTGATTCTATCTTTTTAAAATGAATTAATTCATGTATTTATTTTTGATTGCCCTGGGTCTTTGTTGCTGCAGCTGGCTTTCTCTAGTTGTAGTGAAAGTGAGAGTGTTAATCATTCAGTTTTGTGCAACTCTTTGTGACCCCATGGGCTGTAGCCCACCAGGATCCTCTGTCCAGGGGGTTCTTCAAGTAATTGGAGTGGGTAGCCAATCCTTTCTCCAGGGCGTCTTCCCAACCCAGGGATTGAACCCGGGTCTCCTGCATTGCAGGCAGATTGTACAATCTCTAGTTGTAGGGAGGGGACTATTCTTCATTGTGGTGTTTGGACGTCTCCTTGCTTCTCTTGTCGAACTCAGGCTCTAGGCTCTCAGGCTCAGTAGCTGAAGAAAGAGTGGGCTCAGTAGCTGTGGCTCATTGGCTTAGTTGCTCCACAGCATGTGGGCTCTTCCCTGACCAGGGATTGAAACTGTGCCCCTGCATTGGCAGGCAAATTCTTACCCACTGGACCACAAAGGAAGTCCTGGATTCTACTCTTAAAGTTGCAATTTGCTAGCATTAACCTTGATGGTAAGTATACTAGTTTACATGTTTAACATGTTTTAAAAAGCATGTGTATTCTTACTTTAAATTCTCTTTGGGACAAGGCATAGCCTATATAATCAAAGTCACAAACAGATTCAATATCTTTCTTCTGAGGTCTAAGAACATCAAGAGATGGGAACTCCTTCCCTTGGTTTGAAATCTCAATGTTGCAGGGGAGGAAAATACTAAATTCTGCTGTTTTGAGTATTACTTTAATTTAATATTAAACAGATATCCATGATTTTCATGATTTCAGGGGCTTGAAGCAGGAGAGGATGTAAGGTGACCTGTGATGTCATTAAGAAATAGGGCTCACAATGAGCAGGGAAAAAATTGAGTGTGTCAAACCCTGGCCCTCTTCACATGGAAAAGTGTTAGGCACTCTGAGCAGGCTTGCTCACAAACTGCCCTCTGCCCTCATCCATCCTTAGATAATCTGAAGTCTCAAACACAGCTGAAACATTAGGCATTTCTTAGCTTTGAACATAATTCGGACAAATAATTTCTTGTTTTTGACTTTCAAAGTAGATAAGTCCCTGTGGAGTTGGAAGGGCTGGACTTGGTCTAGGGAACAGTGATAGAGCCGGTTGTTGGGGGATGGTGAGGGTTCTGGGTGCAGATTCAGAGTCGGGACCTGGAGGAGGGAAATACAGGGTCCCGGATGTCAATCAGAGTTCATCTGCAAGAACTGGGAAAGTCTTTCTGAGCTTCTTGGAGGACATTCTGTTCAGATACGTGTGTGTGTGTTTCTTCCAGAACTATGGCTCCCTGGAGAAGAGCATCTGGTGTTGGTTTCTTGCCCCATTGGTGGGCTCTGACCTTCCAAATTTTAGAAACTTCCAGCCTTTCTTTCATCTCACTTCTGTGGTCTATGGGTGAGAAGCATTGTGCTCTGGTCCTATGAAAAATCTCGTGTTTATAACTGCATGTGATTTGCCCAGCAATAGGGACCACAGCTTTTATCACCTTCACAAAATGGTTTTTGATACCCTCTTCCTAAAAACATATTAAATGATATATTATAACAGCCTACCTTACAGATCAGTCTGCTTAGTTGCTAGAATTCATGGCACCTTTTCTATGATTCCGCCAACTTTTTAGTTAGAAGGATGATAATTTACCACTGATAAACATCCGCTTGCGCTGTCCTTACGTTTCAGTAATGAAGAAACTATGACTGTTTGGCCCTTCAACTGTGATGGATTGGATTTGGCAAAGCTTGATGATATGACACACCAAATGCACTGAGACGAAATTGCTTCCAAGTTGATAAACTGAAACAAATGAATTTCAACTTGAAATGAACTTTAACAAAAGTCATCCATCTCAGTTATAATTTATGTTTTAAAAGGACATAATAGACAATATTATAATCTAGATAGTAGAAGATGGTGTGCAATTTTCTATTCACAAGGTTAAAAAGCTTTTATTCACCTATGTAGTTTCCCCATTTCCAAGTTCATTGGGTGTATCTTAAGATTTTACTTGTAGTAAAAAAAAAAAGACATAGAAGTACCCCTCCAATTATTTCTAAGTATTCTAATTTAAATTTTATATCAGTTAGTGTCTAGGATTTTGACTAAACATCATAGAGAAACCAAACCTGCCAATACTGGTGGGCATTTGACTTGGTGAAATAAGTAATGTTTTTAGTAAAGGAGCATCAGGATTTAAATGTTATAAAACTGTATATGGTTTGGCTTAAGATAAAAAACTTTTCTCTGTTTATTTGACATATTTAGACAAGTAAATATGTAAAATTTAAGTAAAATTTCATTCTCTTATTAATAAATAAATAGCTTCCTATGAATTCAAAAAGTTGGGAGAAGAGAAAATAATGCACCTCTTATTAAACTATGAAATTAACTGGATGGGTTTTTTACAGACTTCAAAGTATGAGTGTACATCTGTTTAAAAATTGGGTTATTTGCTAGTTCGATGGCTTTTTGGAAATTGATTTCTTACGTATCAAAGCTATGTGCCATTAGGATATAATGTGGTGTTGCCATGAAACCAGGGTTTTCTGCTTTCCATTTCTGTGTTTACGGTTAGGTGTTTAACAAGATGAAGTAAACAGGGTTCACCTCCCACCTCCTCCCCTTACTTATTGTACATTATTGAAAATTATCTGTTTTATGGCAGAAAAATAGGTTGTATCGCAGAAATATCGTGCAACTCTTTTTCTCCATCTATTTTTTGTTATATTCATGAACGCAATTTTGCTTGAGAAATGCTGGTTTCTGAAAACTAAGTTTGGAGGTAAAGGGCATACATATTTCACATACATATATTTTAGTATATTTAAATATGCATTTATGTAGTATATACACATGTGTATATAGATACGAATGTTTTACCTACATACATATATGATTTTAGCCTTCTTTGATGTATTTTCTTCTAAAGACAACCTGAACAGCACACAAACATCCATTATCACATTTCAAGGGTGAATGTGTAGAAGTGGAATACTGCTTTGTGATGATTGCGTTTGATACGTTTCCGTCTTTAAATTTTAATTACTTTTGATGCTTCTGCTAGTGGTTGATTTATCCTTCTTTAGCTGCCGTAAGGAAAGGTGTCAAGTTGTCTGGTTTAAGGTGAGAAGTATTTTGTCTACAGAGGCCAGCAGTGTTGAGAGGGTACCCAGATGTGTGATGATTCAAAAGAAATTCACTGAAGAGAGGCATGTCAATGGGTTACAGAAGTGCTGAACTCCTCTGAAGCATTGTGGAATAAAATGTATGAGAAATAAAGGATTCGCCATTAAGATTTTTAATGAATTGCCTTGTTAATCCATACGCTGCATGTGTGTTACAACAGTTCTAGGCTTAATTAGTGTACTTGATGATTATGTGTATTTTCTGATGTACACACTGATTAAGCATTGTCCACACACTGGAGCTGGAAACAAGATCAGTCTGTAAAGTAGTATCTAGTCATCTAACCCAGGACTCAGGATGCAAATAGATCAACTTACATAAAATTAAATTAGTTCTGATAGAACCGATTTTGTCCGAGCAGCTGGTGTCACGTTGTAAGCAACGTTCTCTTGTTGTAAGAAATAAAGGGCTTCTGTTGACAGAACCTTATATCCTTTTAAGCTTAAAAAACTCTAGGCAGACAGTGTTAGAGGTGAACCAAAACTCTTAGACACCAGGAATCATGGAATATTTTCACTTAACTCGTTGCACTGTGTTGTAGAAATGCTGTTTATTACGCTATTTTGGCAGCTGGGGGACTGAGTGCCAGGCTCAAAATGCTCTTCCTGATAATCTGTTTTTAGGCATCTACAACTTTTGTAGATTTTCTCTCATACTGAGATTCTTCAGAGAGTCTTTTAGGTCATATATTCAAACATACAGTGAACTCTTCTCTGCTTGAATTTGCAAATACTTAAGGTATTTTATCTTTTCTCTCTTTTGTTCCATAGCTACATTTCTAAAGTCAAATTTAGCATTTAAGAAGTTAAAGACCAGACGTTTGTTTGAAAATTACCTGCAACACTGCCAAGAAAGCAGTTGTCCTTCATTGGTGTGTTCCACATGTTTGTGGGGCATCTCTGGCTGGATGTTCTATGCTGCCCTAAGCGCTGGGTTGTGTGGAAGATGCTTTCTGCTCTCAGGAGAGAGGATGAATCAGCGGGGAATAAATTCGGGAGGAGGGAAAAGATAGCTACAGGGGGCTGAGTGGCGTTGGAGGTAGTCACAGAGCATGAGTGGAGAACAGAGAGCTCGAGAGGAAAATGCTTGTTGTGAATGATAGAGAGACTCACTCACATAACTTCTGTAGGATCCATTTCCCGCAAAGCCTCCCATGTCAATTTCACCACCTTTTCAAACAAAGTCTTGAGATGTTCTTGTCCTTCCATAAAGATGTATCGCATCATGTTCAGTTTTCGCTGCATCATCTATAGACACTGCCACAGTTTTGTGTTTTTGGGCTACCCTGGTTTTAGTTGCAGAATGTGGGATCTAGTTCCCTGACCAATGATTAAACCCAGACCCCCTGCATTGGGAGCACAGTCTTAGCCCCTGGACCACCAGGGAAGTCCCTACTGCTGTGGTTTAAAAAGTCAGTGTCACATCTATATGTTTATGTGTGACATTTCTTTTTTCTTTTTGTTTTCAAGCTTTTTGTTTTGTACTGGGATCTTCCCATGTGGCACAGTGGTAAAGAGTCTGCCTGCCAATACAGGAGACCTAGGTTTGATCCCTGTGTCGGGAAGATCCTCTAGAGTAAGAAGTGGCAACCTGCTCTAGTACTTTGGCCTGGAAAATCCCATGGACAGAGGAGCCTGGTGGGCTACAGTCTATGGAGTCTCATAAGAGTTGGACATGACTGAGCAGGGACAATAAACTGTGGAAAATTCTGAAAGAGATGGGAATACCAGACCACCTAACCTGCCTCTTGAGAGATCTGTATGCAGGCCAGGAAGCAACAGTTAGAACTGGACATGGAACAACAGACTGGTTCCAAATAGGAAAAGGAGTACGTCAAGGCTGTATATTGTCACCCTGCTTATTTAACTTCTCTGCAGAGTACATCATGAGAAACGCTGGACTGGAAGAAACACAAGGTGGAATCAAGATTGCTGGGAGAAATATCAATAACCTCAGATATGCAGATGACACCACCCTTATGGCAGAAAGTGAAGAGGAACTAAAAAGCCTCTTGATGAAAGTGAAAGAGGAGAGTGAAAAAGTTGGCTTAAAGTTCAACATTCTGAAAATGAAGATCATGGCATCTGGTCCTGGGAAACAGATGGAGAAATAGCGGAAACAGTGTCAGACTTTAATTTTTTGGGCTCCAAAATCACTGCAGATGGTGATTGTAGCCATGAAATTAAAAGACGCTTACTCCTTGGAAGAAAAGTTATGACCAACCTAGATAGCATATTCAAAAGCAGAGACATTACTTTGCCGACTAAGGTCCGTCTAGTCAAGGCTATGGTTTTCCCTGTGGTCATGTATGGATGTGAGAGTTGGACAGTGAAGAAGGCTGAGCACCAAAGAATTGATGCTTTTGAACTGTGGTGTTGGAGAAGACTCTTGAGAGTCCATTGGACTGCAAGGAGATCCAACTAGTCCATTCTGAAGGAGATCAACCCTGGGATTTCTTTGGAAGGAATGATGTGAAAGCTGAAACTCCAGTACTTTGGCCACCTCATGCGAAGAGTTGACTCATTGGAAAAGACTTTGATGCTGGGAGGGATTGGGGGCAGGAGGAGAAGGGGACGACCGAGGATGAGATGGCTGGATGGCATCACTGACTCGATGGATGTGAGTCTGAGTGAACTCTGGGAGATGGTGATGGACAGGGAGGCCTGGCGTTCTGGAATTCATGGGATTGCAAAGAGTCGGACACGACTGAGAGACTGAACTGACCTGAACTGAGCAGGCACACACTACTACTTATAGCAAGTTAACAATGTTGTGATGGTTTCAGGTAAACAGCAAAGGGACTCAGCCATACATATGCATATATCCATTCTCTCCCAAACTCCCCTCCCAACCAGGCTGCCACATGACATTGAGCAGAATTCCATGTGCTATCATGTGTGACATTTCTATCCATCTGTATTTATTTGCTAGATTTAAGGTTGCATTACAATTTTGAGGACCCTTTTTTTTTTAAAGTTCTCTTTGATGGGATAGTTATCCCACTGCTTTTATGCATGTTGTATTTGAGCTCATATAATTCTTTTCTCTATTCATTTAATAAAGTGTTGTTTAAAAAAGTGAAATTAAAAAAAGGAAAAACCTCTGATCTCATGAATCCATGGACTTTAGGGGGATGAGTGGGTTGGGGGGACAGGCATAAAGTGAGGATGTTGAGTGTCCATTGACAAGCCCCTTGGAGAAGGCAATGGCACCACACTCCAGTACTCTTGCCTGGAAAATCCCACGGATGGGGGGAGCCTGGTGGGCTGCAGTCCATGGGGTCACGAAGAGTCGGACACGACTGAGCGACTTCACTTTCACTTTTCACTTTCATGCATTGGAGAAGGAAATGGCAACCCACTCCAGTGTTCTTGCCTGGAAAATCCCAGGGACAGGGGTGCCTGGTGGGCTGCTGTCTGCAGGGTCGCACAGAGTCAGACACAACTGAAGCGACTTAGCAGCAGCAGCAGCAGTGAGTGCATAGGGCATAGCACCTTAAGGAGAAGTGTTTAGCCGATTACTGACTCAGGATTGGAGGATAGACAAGGACACTTCTGCATCAGTAGTGATAGGTGACAGTAACCAGTGTCACTGCAGGGGAACTGGAAGGTGATATCTGGAAGGTGATCAAATCCTTTAAACATATCTAGACAGTTTAGGGAAGCATTTTCATCTTTGAGAATCTTCTCTGAAAAAAAAAACCAAAACCCTAATAGGGAAAAAAAGTACTTCCAAACAAGGATGTTCACCACAGCATTGTTTATAGTGGAGAAACAGTTAACACTCCTGTCATGCAGTGGGGGAAGACAGCTATCCACAGAACAGATGTTTGATGGAATTAAGTTTGGCTATTTTCCTGGAGAAGATCATCAGTTGTGCTTTGCAGAATGCATTCACCCGTTCACCTGTGCATTGTAGTTCATCCTGTAGGTTTCCTGGGAATAACCCCCCAGTTCGCCTATAAATGGATGTTAAAGGATTGCCTTGACAGTGTACAGCCCTGGTTAGGGGCGAGGGTTTTCCAAGTGGGGTCTCTATTTGCCTTGATGGTGTTTCAGGGCTGAGCTCCAGGAGGGAGGGTCATGAGAGCAACGCTGCCGGCCATGGTCTAAATCCTCTCTCCTAGGAAGGGTATGTGATGAAGGTCACTAAAGGACATTTTAGATATTCTGAAGTATATTCCTAGACTGAGTTACAGCAGCAAAGCTCCATCCAGCTTGGAGCCCATGCTCTACAGGTTGATGTCATCAGCCTGTCCTGAGTGACGGTGTGAAGTCTGTGTGTGTCAGGGAGGATGTGGCTGAGTGCAGTGTGCATCTCAGGATGAAGGTTCTTCCTGATGGAGCTCCAGTCCAGCTGGCCTCGGCGCTGGTGGTGGCTGCACTTCTCAGGGCAGGGGTCTGTCGTGACGTTTCAGGTACCGTGGACCATGCACTGCGGCCCAGGGTCCCTGCCACATGCACAGCGAAGGCGCAGGGCTTTCTGTTCTGCTTCCTTCAGCCATCTCCCTGCCTCCTTCTATATTCCGCAGCTTGGCTTCTCCTTCCTTTACTCCTCCTTTAGCTTTATTATGACCGTCTTGCCTTTTGTGAGTTCTTATATGCTGCTTTAAGTTCCTTCTGTAACGAGCATCACGCATCACACTAGCAAGTAAGTAAATAGATCACGCTTGCTCCTTTGAAGAAACCCTACGACAAACCTTGACAGTGTATTAAAAAGTAGAGACATCAACTTGGCCAATAAAGGTCTGTCTAGTCAAAGCTATGATTTTTCTAGTAGTCATGTATGGATGTGAGAGTTGGACTATAAAGAAAGCTGAGCACCAAAGAACTGATGCTTTCCAAATGTGGTGATGGAGAAGACTCTTGGAGTCCCTTGAACAGCAATGAGATCAAACAAGTTAATCCTAAAGGAAATCAACCCTGAGTATTCATTGGAAGGACTGATGCTGAAGCTGAAGCTTTAATATTTTGGCCACCTGTTAAAAAGAGCTGACTGGTTAGCAAAACACCCTAATGCTGGGAAAGATTGAGGGCAAGAGGAGAAGGGGCAATGGAGGATGAGATGGTTGGATGGCATCACCGACTCAGTGGACATGAGTTTGCGCAAACTCCAGGAGATAGTGAGGGGCAGGGAAGCCTGGTGTGCTGCAGTCCATGGGCTCTCAAAGAGTTGGACAGAACTTAGTGACTAAACAATAGCAAAATAGACTGGCAGTCTTCTGTGCTTCAGCCTGGTCACCCAGTGATCTGGAGGTGTGGGGGAGATGCTAAGAGGTGCCTCTAGCCTCTTGCATGTTCTTAGTCTGCTCCAGATTTGGGGGCCAGCCAAGGAAGGAAATCGTTCAGTCATGTTTGACTCTTTGCAGCCCCATGGAAGACTTCCCTGATAGCTCAGTTGGTAAAGAATCTGCCTGCAATGCAGGAGACCCTAGTTTGATTCCTGGGTCAGGAAGATCTGCTGGAGAAGGGATAGGCTACCCACTCCAGTATTCTTGGGCTTCCCTTATGGTTCAGCTGGTGAAGAATCCACCTGCAATGCAGGAGACCTGGGTTCGATTCTTGGGTTGGGAAGATCCCTTGGAGAAGGGATTGGCAACCCACTCCAGTATTCTAGCCTGGAGGATTCCATGTCTAACTCTTTGGTTAGTGAACTTTCACTTTTCAAACTTTTTTTCAAGGAAGGAACTGGTCTCTATCTTAGTCAGTACTTTGTGGAGTAGGTGAGACAGTAAAAAGTTGACTCAGGAGTCTCAGGAGGGATGCTATCCCAATTGTGGTTTCTATCCTGATTGATACTTGATGTTTGGAAATGAAGAGGGCTGGGATACATTCTTCATGGACAGACAAGTTCACACGGGACCCACATGCTCTCTGCTCTTCCCCAGTATTTGAATTTTGTCATAATCATTGAATACAGAGTGAAGGGTCATTAGCTCACTCTTTTCTATCCCAAGGGAACTTGCAAATGAGGTGAAGAAGCAACCATAAATTTCTACATCGGGGTGCGCTAGGCTCGTTTTGAATATTTCATACCTGCTTCTTCTTCATCTCACTCTGATCTCAACTGTCAGTGCCAAGATGAATTGGATGTCGAGATGAAAGGTAGGAGCGAGACAGCAGCTGAGGGAATCCCAGGGAGGATGCATCTGAGATCCACTCAGGGCAGCAGCAGAGGATGTATCTGCTCTTTGCCACAGAGGTTGATAGCCTGCGCTCCCTGTATTCCAGGTGGAGGGACTTACAATCTGTAGCGAGCACAGAGCACATAGACACTTGTCTTAAATAGGAGCTGCGTGATAACCACTCTGCTGTGCGTTTGATGAGTTGATACTTTGTATCTTCCCACTAGACCAAGAAGCCCTGAAGGTCGAGGACCTTCTGGTCCATCATCTTCCCTGAATCCTTCTGGGGAGGCTGTGAGGTTTCCCACTCACCTCTGAGTTTGAGGGAGGCTTAGTAGCCTTGGCCCATGGCTAATTCCCACTAATTTCTCCTTCAAATTTTTGAAAATTCCGGTTTTTTGTGAAGTTGACGTGATCCTCAGCACCCATTACTGCCCCTTGTTGTGGTCCCTGCATGTTCACAGAGGTTCCAGCCCCACTCGCTGCTTCCTCTTCGCCTCGCTCCTCAGGCTGCTCTTGGTGACACAGTCACCATCTCTGTACTGGCCCCGTGATTCCTTGACCTCCCCGCCTTCAGTGATCTTTCCCTCTAGCCCCCTCAGGGTTCATTCCCATGTGACACTCATGACCTTGTCATCACCAGTAGCTACCACCTGGCCAGAGCGGGTATTGTTGAGCACCCTGTCTCCTGATTGTTTTCTCTCTTGTGCAGGTGCAGATGCCACAGTCCATCCTTACGCACCGTGGCAGCCCTCCTTTGCCCCCACCTGCACCCCCCTGCCACTCACCAACCTACAGCATCCTCCTCAGCTCTGAGCCTGTGCCCAGGCACCCTAGCAGGGCTGGAAAACCTGACTTCATGGAGCCTCTGTCTTCCCAACTCCAGCACTCCTTAACTTCTAAATAATAGGATCAGATGGGAACTTCTGGTTCTCATCCTCCACTGGGCGTGAGTGCAGAGACTTTACAAGTACTCATCAAGTATTTGCACCCATAAAGTTAAAAAACAGGTGTCTCACTCTAGGGCTTCCCTGGTGGCGGAGTGGTAAAGAATCTGCCTGCAATACAGGAGACATAAGAGATGGGGGTGTGATCCCTGGGTCAGAAGAATTCCCCGGAGAAGGAATGGCAACCCACTCCAGTATTCTTGCCTGGGAAATCCCATGGACAGAGGAGCCTGGCGGGCCACAGTCTATGAGATCGCAGAAGAGTCAGACATGACTTAGCGACTAAACAACGACAGTAACAGCATCTCAATATAACCTCCGTAAACCAGATGCTTGTAGAATTAACTGCAATATCTTCTAACATCAGTGGTTTACAGGTCTATCTTAACACTTTGGGATTATTTATTTAGCTTTTTTCTCTGCAAAGATTAAAGTATTTCAGAGCCATCTATAGGTCCTCCTGGGAGCTGATGTAGATGGAGGAGAAGAGACAGAAATGACACTTCTTCCCCATAAGAGATGGAAGAATCCAGTCACCCAAATCACCGTGCTCTCATCCCCTGTCGTTTCCCCAGTGGGGATGTGTGCAGAAAACAGAAACCATACTAACTGCCTAACCCATTAGTTCCTCACCTCACCACAGTGAAGAACTCAGACTTCTCAGGTGGCACTGGTGGTAAAGAACCCGCCTGCCAATGCAGGAGACATAAGGACACGGGTTCGATCCCCGGGTCGGGAAGATCCCCTGGAGAAGGGCATGGCAGCCCACTGCAGTATTCTTGCCTGGAGAATACAAGGGACATAGGAGACTGGAGGGCTGTAGTCCAGGTCGCAAAGGCTCAGACAGGACTGAAGTGACTTAGCCTGCATGGTGAAGAGTGACGACAAAGGTAGAAGAAGCCCTTCCGAGAAGCACCAAGACCTCAGTTTTGCTCCAGATTTGGATTTCTGGAAAATAAAACACAAGCAGTGTCTTACTCTGAGGACAGCAGTGAGAAAAGTTTGGGTTGCTTTTGAGAGGAGTCTTCCAGGAAGTGGAATCACTTTTAGTGCCTCTTTGTTGAAACTGAAATATATTTGACATACAGCACATGGTGCTGTGCTCTGTCGTGTCCAACTCTTTGCAGCCCCATGCACTGTAGCCTGCCAGGCTCCTCTGTCCATGGGATTTCCCAGGCAAGAATACTGGAGTGAGTTGCCATTTCCTTCTCAGAGGATCTTCCCTTCCTAGGGATCTAACCCATGTCTCCTATTTGGCAGGCAGATTCTTTATCACTGAACCATGTGGGAAGCCCATATCTGGCATATAACATATATGAAATTTAAAGTATACAACGTGTTAATTTGAAAAATGTATACATTTATATTACAAGTTTGATACTTTTGTATTACTGTAATGTGATTACCATTGTCTCTTACAAATGATGCTGGAGATTAAATTAAGTTATCCCTGGGCAGGAATGAGCATGACATTTCCAGCAAATGGTGAGGAGCTACCTGTGGAGTCTCTGTGTAAAGAGAAACACTGAAAATAGCTGAAGAGGCAAAGT
>NW_017201035.1:0-6822 GCF_001704415.2 Capra hircus | reverse complement strand
CGCCCACTCGAGACGAGGACTGACTCCCCTGGGGAGACTCCAGAAGTACCCAAGATCCATGTCAGCACTGGAGAGGAACCCTCACTTTACGGCACCGACTCCACAAAGGTCTTATGCCGGGAGGCCAGTGTGAGGAATCCCGCCCGTGACAAGGTCATGAGGCAGGAAGCTGACATACGCAAGGCGTGCTCAGACTTCAGGGACCCCTCTGGAAATTCCTAAGCATGTACCCAACAAAAATCTGCCGGCTTTTGTGCTCTGCTTTTTCCACTCTTCTGACATTTTCTGGAAAAAGTCAATTCAGGGCTTTAGTCTTCTGCATTTGAAAGAGTGTTTCAATCCAAAAACCCCTCCGATGGCTTTCTAGCCTGCCTGCAGGACTCGTACAGCTGCGCATGTGATTGTTTGAGGCCTCCTGACCGCAGGAGGCACAGGAAGCTTAAAACATCCTAGGAATGTAGGAGCTTCCGAGGAGTCAAAATCTTTAGAATAGGACTGATTAAAGGTTTCATTTTTTGGGTCAATGCTTGCTGCCAAATTTCCTATCCTTTATTTTTAGATATAGTTGGTATATAGAAAAACAAGTAGTAGACCTGGTATTAGCAACATTAGATCTTTGAGTTAAGTACCTTCTTTGTTATAGCCCACTGCACCTTTGTTCTATAGAGATGTAACTTTAATGCTTTAAGGAGATGCAGATTAAAAAAAAAAAAAAAAAACTTCAGGGGAAACAAAATTAACATTCATTAAGGAAGAGAGCCAAAAAAGTGTTAACAAGCCTCTTGGCCAGAAGATAATGTAAATCACCTGAGACCTTTTGTATACAAAATGATATACGGAAAGAATCTGGGTTGCGAATGCTACATAATTTTGTATTACCCATTGATCTCCGTGTTTTATCAAAATATAAAAGGCCTTCTGAACAATAAAGGATGGGGCCGGGGGCCGGGGGCCAGGGGCGGGGGCCAGTTTCTCGGACCAGTTTCTCGAACTAGTCTCTCGGCCTGGTTTCTTGGGACTCTGGCTCCCCCCGTGTCTCTCTCTCTCCTCTTCTCTCCCCTTCCCTCTCTCTGCTCTTTACTTTAACTTCAGGCTGAATCTCCATCTGGGGCGCGGAGGCTCGCCAGGTCTACTTACTTGCCCCGGCTGTTAAGACCCGCACGAAAGGGAGCTTAAGGCGAGGCACCCTTAGATATTCAAGTGGGCGCCGGTGGCCCAACGTAGATGGTGCAAATTCCTTGTCTGGAATTTTATTGGCCTTCCGCGTGAACCAAGCTATTCAGCCCTCTTCCTCCACTTAACCTTCTTACTACACTATAGTTTCTTAATCTAATCTTACATTACTAAACAAACAAGTCTTTCCACGCCAACGCCGTCCACCCTTCGAATTCCCTGGATCCACCGGGGCTGGACCCCGGCAGTCTTAGGCCCCAGCATCGACGGGAGAGGAATCCCGTGAGTCTCCCCGAGCAACTCGAATGGGGACTGGCCTTTCCTGAGGCCATCAGAGCGGGTCCCTGAGGTCCCCGTCCTAAGTCGAGAGCACCTGCCACAACTCGAGAAAATCCAGGAGGTTCTCCGCTCCAGGCGAGATGAGGCCCATTTCCTCTGAGGCGACCCCAGGCTAATCACACCTAACCTCTGGAACTTCCAAAACGTACTTCACAACCTTGCTGCAACTCAAGAAGTTCCCCGACACACCCGTCTCCACTCGAGAGGAAGCACGAGAGTCCCGCCCACATGCAGAGGAGCCCCGTTTCCGCCTCATAGCTCGAGAGCAGGGATCCTTTCCCTGCGTGGTCGGGGAAGAATTCTCGGCGTTCCCGTTGCATCTCAAGAGGAGGCGCTCTCCACCTGAAAGGCGAGAGGGACTCAAGGGTCGTGCCACATTTCCCAGAGTCCCGCAGATGACTCAGTCCATTCCAGGGAAACCTGTTTTCCCTGCACTGCCTCGACTTTCAAGCCGAGGATCGAATCACACCACGGTGGCACGTGGGACAGCCCTGTGGGAAAGCCTCGTGGGAAAGCCTCGAGGGAAACCCACAGATGCCTTGATCCACGGAAAGGGAGACGGGACACTGCTGCTACAGCTCGGAGGAAAGCACACGTGCATGCCCCACTCGAGATGATGACTGACTCCCCTGGGGCGATTCCAGAAGTACCCAAGATCCATGTCAGCACTGGAGAGGAATCCTCAGGTTCCGGTACCGACACCGCACAAGGTCTTAGGCCTGGGCATCGATGGGTGAGGAATCCCGAAAGGCCCCCGAGCAACTCGCATGGGGACTGGCCTTTCCTGAGGCCACCAGAGCTGGTCCCTGAGGACCCCGTCGTAAGTCGAGAGCGCCTGCCGCAACTCGAGAAAATCCAGGAGGTTCTCCCTTCCAGGCGAGATGAGGCCCATTTCTGCTGAGACGTCTCGAGGCTAATCACACCTAACCTCTGGAAGTTCCAAAGGGTCCTTCACACTCTTTCTGCAACTCAAGAAGTTCCCAGACATACCCGTCTCCACTCGAGAGGAAGCACGAGTGTCCGCCCACATCCAGAGGAGCCCGGTTTCCGCCTCATAGCTCGAGAGGAGGGATCCTTTCCCTGCGTCGTCGGGAAAGAATTCCCGGCGTTCCCGTCACATCTCAAGAGGGGGCGCTCTCCACAGGAAAGGCGAGAGGAAATCCAGGGTCGTGCCACCATTCCCAGAGTCTTCCAGATGTCTCAGTCCATTCCAGGGAAAGCTGTTTTCCCTGCACTGCCTCGACTTTCAAGCCGAGCATCGAGTCACACCACGGTGGCACGTGGGACAGCCCTGTGGAAAAGCCTCGTGGGAAAGCCTCCTGGGAAAGCCTCGAGGGAAAGCCACAGATCCCTTGATCCACGCGAAGGGAAACGTGACACTGCTGCTACAGCTCGGGAGGAAACCGCACGTGCATGCCCCCACACGAGACGAGGACTGACTCCCCTGGGGAGACTCCAGAAGTACCCCAAGATCCATGTCAGTACTGGAGAGCAATCCTCAGGTTCTGGCAGTGACTCCACACAAGATCTTAGGCCCCGGCATCGAAGGGAGAGGAATCCCGAGAGGATCCCGTGTAACTCGCATGGGAACTGGCCTTTACTGAGGCCTCCAGAGCGGGTCCCAGGGGTCCCCGTCGTAAGTCGAGAGCACCTGCCGCAACTCGAGAAAATCCAACAGGTTCTCCCCTCCAGGCGAGATGAGGCCCATTTCTGCTGAGGCGTCTCGAGGCTATTCACACCTAACCTCTGGAACTTCCAAAGGGTCCTTCACACCCTTGCTGCAACTCAAGAGGTTCCCGACATATCCGTCTCCACTCGAGAGGAAGCACGAGGGTCCTGCCCACATCCAGAGGAGCCTGGTTTCCACCTCGTCGCTTGAGATTAGGGATTCTTTTCCTGCTTCGTCTGGAAAGAATTCCCGGCTTTCCCGTCGCATCTCAAGAAGAGGCGCTCTCAACAGGAAAGGCGAGAGATACCCCAGTGTCGTGCCACAATTCCAAGGGACCCCCAGATGTCTCAGTCCATTCCAGAGGAACTTGTTTTCCCTGCACTGCCTCTACTTTCACGCCGAGGATCCACTCACTCCACCATGTCATGTCCCACGTGGGACAGCCCTGTGGGAAGCCTCGTCGGAAAGCCTCGAGGGAAAGCCACAGATCCCTTGATCCCCGCGACGGGAAGTGTGACACTGCTGCTACAGTTCGTGAGGAAAGCTCACGTGCATGCCCCCACACGAGATGAGCACTGACTCCCAGTAGAGACTCCAGAAGTACCCAAGATCCCATATCAGCACTGGGAGAGGAATCCTCAGGTTCCAGCCTCGACTCCACACAAGGTCTTAGGCCCAACATCGACGGGAGAGGAATCCCGAAAGGCCCCTTGCAACTCCCTTGGGCACTGGCCTTTCCTGAGGCCACCAGAGCGGGTCCCTGAGGACCCGTCCTAACTAGAGAGCACCTGCCACAACTGGGTAAAATCCAGGAGGTTCTCCCCTCCAGGCGGATTGAGGCCCATTTCCTCTGAGGTGTCTGGAGGCCTCATCACACCTAACCTCTGGAAATTCAAAAGGGTCCTTGCTGCAACTCAAGAAGTTCCCCGACATACCCGTCTCCACACGAGAGGAAGCACGAGGGTCCCACCCACATTCAGAGGAACCCCGTTTCCGAGATGAAGGATCCTCTCCTGCTTAGTCAGGAAAGATTTTTCGGCGTTCCCGTGGCATCTCAAGAGCAAGGGCTCTCAATAGGAAAGGCGAGAGGAACTCCAGGGTCGTGCCATCATTCCAAGAGTCCCCCAGATGTCTCAGTCCATTTCAGAGGAACCCGTTTTCCAGCACTGCCTCGACTTTCACGCCGAGGATCCACTCACACCATGGTGGCATGTGGGACAGCCCTGTGAGAAAGCCTCGAGGGAAAGCCACAGATCCCTTGATCCCCGCGACGGGAAGCGTGACACATCTGCTACACTGTCCCTGAGGTCACGGTCGTATGTCGAGAGTACCTGCCGCCGCAACTCGAGAAAATCCAGGAGGTTCTCTGCTCCAGTCGAGATGAGGCCCATTTTCTCTGCGGCGTCTCGAGAGTAATCACACCTAAACTCTGGAACTTCCAAAGTGTCCTAAACACCCTTGCTAAAACTCAAGAAGTTCCCCGACATACCCGTCTCCACTCCAGAGGAAGGACGTGGGTCCGGCCACCGCCAGAGGAGCTCGTTTCCGCCTCCAAGCTCGAGATGAGGGATCCTTCCCTGCTTCCTCGGGAAAAATTCCCGACGTTTCCGACGCATCTCAA
This sequence comes from Capra hircus, assembly GCF_001704415.2. Taxonomy (NCBI): domain Eukaryota; kingdom Metazoa; phylum Chordata; class Mammalia; order Artiodactyla; family Bovidae; genus Capra; species Capra hircus. The sequence goes on along the minus strand of NW_017201035.1, from coordinate 2,020 downwards.
GAGGAGGCGCGCTGCACAGGAAAGGCGAGAGGAACTCATGGGTCGTGCCACCATTCCAAGAGTCCCCCAGATGTCTCAGTCCATTCCAGAGGATCCTGTTTTCCCTGCACTGCTTCGACTTTCACGCAGAGGATCGACTCACACCACTGTGGCAAGAGTGACAACCTTGTGGGAAAGCTTCATGGGAAAGCCTCGAGGGAAAGCCACAGATCCCTTAAACCACGCGACGGGAAGCGTGACACTGCTGCTACAGCACGGGAGGAAAGCGCACGTGCATGCCCCTACTCGAGACGAGAACTGACTCCCCTGGGGAGACTCCAGAAATACCCCAAGATGCATGTCAGCCCTGGAGAGGAATCCTCAGGTTCCGGCCCCGACTCCACACAAGGTCTTAGGCCCTGGCATCGACGGGAGAGGAATAGCCAAGGACCTCTAGCAACTCGCATGGGGACTGGCCTTTCCTGAGGTCACCAGAGCGGGTCCATGAGGTCCCCGTCGTAAGTCGAGAGCACCTGCCGCAACTCGGTAAAATCCAGGAGGTTCTCCCCTGCAGGCGAGATGAGGCCCGTTTCCACTGAGGTGTCTCCAGGCTAATCACATGTGAACTCTGGAACTTCTAAAGAGTCTTTCACAGTCATGCTGCAACTCAAGAAGTTCCCCGACATACCCGTCTCCACTCAAGAGGAAGCACGAGGGTCCCGGCCACATCCAGAGGAGCTCCGTTTCCGGCTCCTAGCTCGAGATGAGGGATCCTTTCCCTACTTGGTCGGGAAAGAATTCCCAGCATTTCCATCGCATCTCAAGAGGAGGCGCTCTCCACAGGAAAGGCGAGAGGAACTGCAGGGTCGTGCCACCATTCCAAGAGTCCCCCAGATGTCTCAGTCCATTCCAGGGAAACCTGTTTTCCCTGCACTGCCTCGACTTTCAAGGCGAGGATCGACTCACATATCGGTGGCACGTGGGACAGCCCTGTGGGAAAGCCTCGTGGGGAAGCCTCGTGGGAAAGCCTCGAGAAAAGCCTCAGATACCTTGATCCTCGCGAAGGGAAGCGTGACACTGCTGCTACAGCTCAGGAGGAAAGCGCACGTGCATGCCCCCACTCGAGACGAGGACTGACTCCCCTGGGGAGACTCCAGAAGTACCCCAAGATCCATGTCAGCACTGGAGAGGAATCCTCAGGTTCTGGCACCTGCTGGGAGCCAGCGTGAGGAATCCCGCCCGTGAGAAGGTCATGAGGAAGAAAGCTGACATACGCAAGGCGTGCTCAGATTTCAGGGACCCCTCTGCAAATTCCTAAGCACGTACCCCAACAAAAATCTGCCTCTTTTGTGCTCTGCTTTTCCACTCTTCTGACATTTTCTGGAAAAAGTCAATTCAGGGCTATAGTCTTCTGCATTTGAAAGAGTGTTTCAATCCAAAAACCCCTCCGATGGCTTTCTAGCCTGCCTGCAGGACTCGTACAGCTGCGCTTGTGATTGTTTGAGGCCTCCTGACAGCAGGAGGCACAGGAAGCTTAAAACATCGTAGGAATGTAGGAGCTTCCGAGGAGTCAAAATCTTTAGAATAGGACTGATTAAAGGTTTCATTTTTTGGGTCAATGCTTGCTGCCAAATTTTCATATCCTTTATTTTTAGATATAGTTGGTATATAGAAAAACAAGTAGTAGACCTGGTATTAGCAACATTAGATCTTTGAGTTAAGTACCTTCTTTGTTATATCCCACTGCACCTTTGTTCTATAGAGATGTAACTTTAATGCTTTAAGGAGATGCAGATTAAAAAAAAAAACACTTCAGGGGAAACAAAATTAACATTCATTAAGGAAGAGAGCCAAAAAGTGTTAACAAGCCTCTTGGCCAAAAGATAATGTAAATTACATGAGACCTTTTGTATACAAAATGATATACGGAAAGAATCTGGGTTGCGAACGCTACATAATTTTGTGTTACCCATTGATCTCCGTGTTTTATCAAAAGTATAAAAGGCCTTCTGAACAATAAAGGATGGGGCCAGTTTCTCGA
>NW_017201034.1:0-6822 GCF_001704415.2 Capra hircus | reverse complement strand
GGTCGCGTGATCAGGTGATCTGTGGCTTTTCCTCCAGCTTTACCACGAGCTATCCAGAGGCTGTCCACATGCCCGAGGTGTGAGTCGAACCTCGGCGTGAAAGTCGAGGCAGTGCAGGGAAACAGGTTCCTCTGGAATGGACTGAGACATCTAGGGACTCTTGGAATGGTGGCACGACTCTGGAGTTCCTCTCGCATTTCCTGTGGAGAGCGCCTCCACTTGAGATGCGACGGAACGCCGGGAATTCTTTCCCGACGAAGCAGGGAAAGGATCCCACATCTCGAGCTACGAGGCGGAAAGGGGCTCCTCTGGATGTGGCGGACCCTCGTGCTTCCTATCGAGAGGAGACGGGTATGTCAGGAACTTCTTGAGTGGCAGCAAGGGTGTGAAGGACCCTTTGGAAGTTCCAGAGGTTAGGTGTGATTAGCCTCCAGACGCTTCAGCGGAAATGGGCCTCATCTCGCCTGGAGGGGAGAACCTCCTGGATTTTCTCGAGTTGCGGCAGGTGCTCTCGACTTACGACGGGGACCTCAGGGACCCGCTCTGGTGGCCTCAGGAAAGGCCAGTCCACATGCGAGTTGCTCGGGGCCTCTCGGGATTCCTCTACCATCGAGGCCGGGGCCTAAGACCTTGTGTGGAGTCGGTGCCGGAACCTGAGGATTCTTCTGCAGTGCTGACATGGATCTTGGGGTACTTCTGGAGTCTCCCCAGGGGAGTCAGTCCTCGTTTGAGTGGCGCATGCACGTGCGCTTACCTCCGGAGCTGTGGCAGCAGTGTCATGCTTCCCTTCGCCTGGATCAAGGGATCTGTGGCTTTCCCACGAGGCTTTCCCACAGGGCTATCCCACGTGCCACCGTGGTGTGAGTCGATCGATGGCTTGAAAGTCAACGCAGTGCAAGGAAAACAGGTTTCCCTGGAATGGACTGAGACATCTGGCGAATCTGGGAATGGTGCACGACCCTGGACTTCCTCTCGACTTTCCTGTGGAGAGCGCCTCCTCTTGAGATGCGACGGGAACGCCGGGAATTCTTTCCCGACCACTCAGGGAAAGGATCCCTTCTCTCGAGCTAGGAGGCGGAAACGGTGCTCCTCTGTATGTGGGCGGGACTCTCGTGCTTCCTCTCGAGTGGAGACGGCTATGTCGGGAAATTCTGGATTTGCAGCAAGGGTGTAAAGGACCCTTTGGAAGTTCCAGAGGTTAGGTGTGATTAGCCTCGAGACGCCTCAGTGGAAATGGTCCTCATGTTGCCAGGAGGGGAGAACCGCCTGGATTTTCTCGAGTTGCGGCATGTGCTCTCGACTTTCGACGGGGACCTCAGGGACCCGCTCTGGTGGCCTCAGGAAAGGCCAGTCCCTATGCGAGTTGCTCGGGGCCCTCTGGGGATTCCTCTCCATCGATGCCAGGGCTAGACCTTGTGTGGAGTCGGTGCCGGAACTTGAGCATTCCTCTGCAGTGCTGACATGGATCTTGGGTACTTCTGAAGTCTCCCCAGGGGAGTCAGTCCTCGTCTCGAGTGGGGGCATGCTCGTGCGCTTTCCTCCCGAGGTGTAGCAGCATTGTCACGCTTCCCGGCGAGTGGATCAAGGGATCTGTGTCTTTTCCTTGAGGCTTTCCCTCGAGGCTTTCCCACGAGGCTTTCCCACAGGGCTGTCCCACGTGCCACCGTGGTGTGAGTTGATCCTCTGCTGAAAGTCGAGACAGTGCAGGGAAAACAGGTTTCCCTTGAATGGACTTAGACATCTGGGGAACTCTGGGAATGGTGGCACGACCCTGGAGTTCCTCTCGCCTTTCCTGTGGAGAGCGCCTCCTCTTTAGATGGGACGGGAACTCCGGGAATTCTTTCCGGACCACGCAGGGAAAGGATGCATCCTCTCGAGCTATGAGGCAGAAACGGGGCTCCTCTGGATGTGGGCGGGACTGTCGTGCTTCCTCTCCAGTGGAGACGGTTATGTCGGGGAACTTCTTGAGTTGCAGCAAGGGTGTGAAGGACCCTTTGGAAGTTCCAGAGGTTAGGTGTGATTAACCTCGAGACCTCAGCAGAAAAGGGCCTCATCTCGCCTGGAGGGGAGAACCTCCTGGATTTTCTCGAGGTGCGGCAGGTGCTGTCGACTTACGACGGGACCTCAGGGACCCGCTCTGGTGGCCTGAGTAAAGGCCAGTCCCCATTCGAGATGTTTGGGGGCCGCTCGGAATTCCTCTACCGTCGATGCCGGCCTAAGACTTTGAGTGGAGTCGGTGACGCAACCTGAGGATTCCTCTCCACTGCTGACATGGATCTTGGGGTACTTCTAGTGTCTCCCCAGGGGAGTCAGTCCTCGTCTCGAGTGGCGGCATGCAGTTCGATTCCCTCCCCAGCTGTAACAGCAGTGTCACGCTTCCCGTCGAGTGGATCAAGGGATCAGTGTCTTTCCCTTGAGGCTATCACATGAGGCTTTCCCAGGAGGCTTTCCCACAGGGCTGTCCCACGTGCCACCGTGGTGTGAGTCGATCCTCGGCATGAAATCGAGGCAGTGCAGGGAAAACAGTATTCCCTGGAATGGACTGAGACATCTGGGGGACTCTGGGAATGGTGGCACGAGTCTTGAGTTCCTCTCGCCTTTCCTGAGGAGACCGCCTCCTCATGAGATGCGACGGGAATGCAGGCAATTCTTTCCCAACCACGCAGGGAAAGGATCCATCCTCTCGAGCTAAGAGGCATAAACGGTGCTCCTCTGGATGTGGGCGGGACTCTCGTGCTTCCTCTCCAGTGGAGACGGTTATGTCGGGGAACTTCTTGAGTTGCAGCAAGGGTGTGAAGGACCCTTTGGAAGTTCCAGAGGTTAGGTGTGATTAACCTCGAGACGCCTCAGTGGAAATGGGCCTCATCTCGCCTGGAGGGGAGAACCTCCTGGATTTTTTCGAGTTGGGGCAGGTGCTCTCGACTTACGAAAGGGACCTCAGGGACCCGTTCTGGTGGCCTCAGCAAAGGCCGGTCCCCATGCGAGATGCTTGGGGGCTTCTCGTTATTCCTCTACCTTCGATGTCGGGGCCTAAGACCTTGTGTGGAGTTGGTGCCGAAATCTGAGGATTCATCTGCAGTGCTGACATGGATCTTGGGGTACTTCAGGAGTCTCCCCAGGGGAGTCAGTGCTCGTCTCGAGTGTGGGCATGCAGTTCGATACCCTCCCGAGCTGTAGCAGCAGTGTCACGCTTCCCGTCGAGTAGATCAAGGGATCTGTGGCTTTCCCTCGAGGCTTTCCCACGAGGCTTTCCCACAGGACTGTCCCACGTGCCACCGTGGTGTGAGTCGATCCTCGGCTTGAAAGTCGAGGCAGTGCAAGGAAAACAGTTTTCCCTGGAATGGACTGAGACATCTGGGGGAATCTGGGAATGGTGGCACGACCCTGGAGTTCCTCTCGCCTTTCCTGTGGAGAGTGCCTCCACTTCAGATGTGACGGGAACGCCGGGAATTCTTTCCCGCACACGCAGGGAAAGGATCCCTGCTCTTGAGCTTTGAGGCGAAATCGGGGCTCCTCTGGATGTGGGCAGGACTCTCGTGCTTCCTCTCGAGAGGAGACGGGTATGTCGGGGATCTTCTTGAGCTGCAGCAAGGGTGTGAAGGACCCTTTGGAATTTCCCGAGGCTGGTGTGATTAGCCTCGAGACGTCTGTGCGGAAATGGGCCTCATCTCGCCTGGAGGGGAGAACCTCCTGGATTTTCTCGAGTTGCGGCAGGTGCTCTCGACTTACGACGGGGACCTCAGGGACCCGTTCTGGTGGCCTCAGGAAAGGCCAGTGCCCATGCAAGTTGCTCGGGGCCTCTCGGGATTCCTCTCCCGTAGATGCCGGGGCCTAAGACCTTGTGTGGAGTCGGTGCCGGAACCTGAGGACTCCTCTCCAGTGCTGACATGGATCTTGGGGTACTTCTGGAGTCTCCCCAGGGGAGTCAGTCCTCGTCTCGAGTGGGGGCATGCACGTGCGCTTTCCTCCAAGCTGTAGCAGCAGTGTCACGCTTCACATCGCGTGGATCAAGGGATCTGTGCCTTTCCCTCCAGGCTTTCCCACGAGGCTTTCCCTCGAGGCTTTCCCACAGGGCTGTCCCATGTGCCACCGTGGTGTGAATGCATCTTCGGCTTGAAAGTCGAGGCAGTGCAGGGAAAACAGGTTTCCCTGGAATGGACTGAGACATCTGGGGGACTCTGGGAATGGTGGCACGACCCTGGAGTTCCTCTCGCCTTTCCTGTGGAGAGCGGCTCCTCTTGAGATGTGACGGCAACGCCGGAAATTCTTTCCCACATGTAGGGAAAGGATCCCTCCTCTCGAGCTAGGAGGCGGAAACGGGGCTCCTCTGGATGTGGGCGGGACAATCGTGCTTCCTCTCGAGTGGAGACGGGTATGTCAGGGAACTTCTTGAGTTGCAGCAAGGGTGTGAAGGACCCTTTGGAAGTTCCAGAGTTAGGTGTGATTAGCCTCGAGACGCCTCATCGGAAATGAGCCTCATCTAGAATGGAGGGGAGAACCTCCTGGTTTTTCTCGAGTGGCGGCAGGTGCTCTCGACTTACGATGGGGACCTCAGGGACCCGCTCTGGTGGCCTCAGGAAAGGCCAGTCCCCATGCGAGTTGCTCGGGGGCCTCTCGGGTTTCCTCTCCCGTCAATGCCGGGGCCTAAGACCTTGTGTGGAGTCGGTGTCGGAACCTGAGGATTCCTCTCCAGTGCTGACATGGATCTTGGGGCTTCTGGTGTCTCCCCAGGGGAGTCAGTCCTCGTCTCGAGTGGGGGTAGGCACGTGCGCTTTCCTCCCGAGCTGTAGCAGCAGTGTCACGCTTCCCTTCTCGTGGATCAAGCGATCTATGGCTTTCCCTCGAGGCTTTCCCATGAGGCTTTCCCATGAGGCTTTCCCACAGGTCTGTCCCACGTGCCACCGTGGTGTGAGTCGATCCTCGGCTTGAAAGTCGAGGCAGTGCAGGGAAAACAGGTTTCCCTGGAATGGACTGAGAAATCTGGCGGACTCTGGGAATGGTGGCACGACCCTGGAGTCCCTCTCGCCTTTCCTGTGGAAAGCGCCTCCTCTTGAGTTGCGACGGGAACGCCGGGAATTCTTTCCCGACCACGCAGGGAAAGGACCCTCCTTTCGAGCCAGAAGCGGAAACGGGCTCCTCTGGATGTGGGCGGGACTCTCGTGCTTCCTCTCGAGTGGAGACGGGTATGTCGGGAAACTTCTTGAGTTGCATCAAGGGTGTGAAGGACCCTTTTGGAAGTTCCAGAGGTTAGGTGTGATTAGCCTCGAGACGCTCAGCGGAAATGGGCCTCATCTTGCCTGGAGGGGAGAACCTCCTGGATTTCCTCGAATTGCAGCAGGTGCTCTCGACTTACGACGGGGACTTCAGGGACCCGCTCTGGTGGCCTCAGAAAGGCCAGTCCCCATGTGAGTTTGCTCGGGGCCTCTCCCGGATTCCTCTCCTTCGATGCGGGGCCTAAGACCTTGTGTGGAGTCGGTGCCGGAACCGGAGGATTCCTCTCCAGTGCTGACATGGATCGTGGGGTACTTCTTGAGTCTCCCCAGGGGAGTCAGTCCTCGTCTTGAATGGGGGCATGCACGTGCGCTTTCCTCCCGAGCTGTAGCAGCAGTGTCACGCTTCCCTTCGCGTGGATCAAGGGATCTGTGGCTTTCCATCGAGGCTTTCCCACGAGGCTTTCCCACAGGGCTGTCCCACGTGCCACCGTGGTGTAGTTCGATCGTCGGCTTGAAAGTCGAGGCAGTGCAGGGAAAACAGGTTTCCCTGGAATGGACTGAGACATCTTGGGGACTCTGGGAATGGTGGCACGACCCTGGAGTTCCTCTCGCCTTTCCTGTGGGAGAGCGCCTCCTCTTGAGATGCGATGGAACGCTTGGAATTCTTTTGCCGATCACGCAGGGAAAGGATTCCACCTCTCGAGCTAGCAGGCGGAAACGGGGCTCCTCTGGATGTGGGCGGGACTCTCGTGCTTCCTCTCGAGTGGAGACGGGTATGTCGGGGAACTTCTTGAGTTGCAGAAGGGTGTGAAGGACCCTTTGGAAGTTCCAGAGGTTAGGTGTGATTAGCCTCGAGACGCCTCAGCGGAAATGGTCCTCATCTCCCCTGGAGGGAGAAAACCTCCTGGATTTTCACGAGTTGCAGGTGGTCTCGACTTACGACGGGGACCTCAGGGACCCGTTCTGGTGGCCTCAGGAAAGGCCAGTGCCATGCGAGTTGCTCGCGGGCCTCTCGGGATTCCTCTCCCGTCGATGCCGGGGCCTAAGACCTTGTGTGGAGTCGGTGCCGGAACCTGAGAATTCCTCTGCAGTGCTGACATGGATCTTGGGGTACTACTGGAGTCTCCCCAGGGGAGTCAGTCCTCGGCTCGAGTGGGGGCATGCACGTGCGCTTTCCTCCCGAGCTGTAAGCAGTGTCACGCTTCCCTTCGCGTGGATCAAGGGATCTGTGGCTTTCCCTCGAGGCTTTCCCATGGGCTTTCCCACGTGGCTTTTCCACAGGGCTGTCCCAGGTGCCACCGTGCTGTGAGTCGATCCTCGGCTTGAAAGTTGAGGCAGAGCAGGGAAAACAGGTGTCCCCTGGAATGGACTGAGACATCTGGGGGACTCTGGGAATGGTGGCACGACCCTGGAGTTCCTCTCGCCTTTCCTGTGGAGAGCGCTCCTTGGGATGCAAGGAACACAGGGAATTCATTCCCGACGCAGGGAAAGGATCCCTCTGTTCGAGCTAGGAGGCGGAATCGGCGCTCCTTTGAAATGTGAGCGGGACTCTCGTTCTTCCTCTCAGTGGAGACGGGTATGTCGGAAACTTCTTGAGTTGCAGCAAGGG
>NW_017201033.1:0-6822 GCF_001704415.2 Capra hircus | reverse complement strand
GGATCTGCGATTCCTCTTGAGTGAGAGCAGGTATGTCGGGGAACTTCTTGAGTTGCCAGGCAAGGGTGTGAAGGACCCTTTGGAAGTTTCCAGAGGTGTTAGATGTGATTAGCCTCGAGACGCCTCAGCGGAAATGGGCCGTGTCATCTCGCGCTGGAGGGGAGAACTCCTGGATTTTCTCGAGTTGCGGCAGGTGCTCTTGACTTACTACGGGGACCTCAGGGACCCGCTCTGGTGCCTCAGGAAAGGCCAGTCCCCATGCAAGTTGCTCGGGGGCCTCTCGAGATTCCTCTCCCGTCGATGCCGGGCCTAAGACCCTGTGTGGAGTCGGTGCCGGAACCTGAGGTTTCCTCTCCAGTGCTGACATGGATCTTGGGGTACTTCTGGAGTCTCCCCAGGGAGTTAGTCGTCGTCTGTGGGGCATGAACGTGCACTTTCCTCCCGAGCTGTAGCAGCAGTGCAACGCTTCCCTTCGCGTGGATCAAGGGATCTGTGGCTTTCCCTCGAGGCTTCCACGAGGCTTTCCCACAGGGCTGTCCCACGTGCCATCGTGGTGTGAGTCGATCCTCGGCTAGAAATTCGAGGCAGTGCAGGGAAAACAGGTTTCCCTGAAATGGACTGAGACATCTGGGGGACTCTGGGAATGGTGGCACGACCCTGGAGTTCCTCTCGCCTTTCCTGTGGAGAGCGCCTCCTCTTGAGATGCGACAGGAACGCGGGAATTCTTTCCCGAACACGCAGGGAAAGATCCCTCCTCTCGAGATAGGAGGCGGAAACGGGGCTCCTATGGATGTGGGCGGTTCTCTGGTGCTTCCTCTCGAGTGGAGACGGGTATGTCGGGGAACTTCTTGAGTTGCAGCAAGGGTGTGAAGGTCCTTTGGAAGTTCCAAAGGTTAGGTGTGATTAGCCTCGAGACGCCTCAGCGGAAATGGGCCTCATCTCGCCTGGAGGGGAGAACCTCCTGGATGTTCTCAAGTTGCGGCAGGTGCTCTCGACTTACGACGGGGACTTCAGGGACCCACTCTGGTGGCCTCAGGAAAGGCCAGTCCCCATGCGAGTTGCTCGGGGTCCTCTCGGGATTCTTCTCCCGTCGATGCCGGGGCCTAAAACCTTGTGTGGAGACGGTGCCGGAACCTGCGGATTCCTCTCCAGTGCTGACATGGATCTTGGGGTATTTCTGGAGTCTCCCCAGGGGAGTCAGTCCTCGTCTCGAGTGGGGGCATGCACGTGCGCTTTCCTCCCGAGCTGTAGCAGCAGTGTCACGCTTCCCTTCGCCTGGATCAAGGGATCTGTGCCTTTCCCTTGAGGCTCTCACACGAGGCTTTCCCAGGAGGCTTTCCCACAGGGCTGTCCACGTGCCACCGTGGTGTGAGTCGATCCTCGGCTTGAAAGTCGCGGCAATCGAGGGAAAACAGATTTCCCTGGAATGGACTTAGACATCTGCGGGACTCTGGGAATGGTGGCAAGGCCCGGGAGTTCCTCTCGCCTTCCAGTGGAGAGTGCCTCCTCTTGAGATGCGACGAGAACGCCGGGAATACTTTCCCGACCACGCAGGGAAAGGATCCCTCCTCTCTAGCTAGGAGGCGGAAACGGGGCTCCTCTGGATGTGGGCAGGACTCTCTTGCTTGCTCTCGAGTAGAGACGGGAATATTGGGGGACTTCTTGAGTTGCAGCAAGGGTGTGAAGGACCCTTTGGAAGTTCCAGAGGTTAGGTGTGATTAGCCTCCAGACGCCTCAGCAGAAATGGGCCTCATCTCGCCTGAAGGGGAGAACATCCTGGATTTTCTCGAGTTGCGGCAGGTGCTCTCGACTTACGACGGGACCTCAGGGACCCGCTCTGTTGGCCTCAGGAAAGGACAATCCCCAAGCGAGTTGCTCGGGGGCCTCTCGGGATTCCTCTCCCGTCGATGCCGGGGCCTAAGATCTTGTGTGGAGTCGGTGTCGGAACCTGAGGATTCCTCTCCAATGCTGACATGGATCTTGGGGTACTTCTGGAGTCTCCCCAGGGGAGTCAGTCCTCGTCTCGAGGGGGGGATGCACGTGCGCTTTCCTCCCGAACTGTAGCAGCAGTGTCGCGCTTCCCTTCGCGTGGATCAAGTGATCTGTGGCTTTCCCTTGAGGCTTTCCCATGAGGCTTTCCCACGAGGCTTTCCCACAGGGCTGTCCCACATGCCACCGTGGTGTGAGTCGATCCTCGCCTTGAAAGTCGAGGCAGTGCAGGGAATACAGGTTTCCCTGGAATGGACTGAGACATGTGGGGGACTCTGGGAATGGTGGCACGACCCTGGAGTTCCTCTCGCCTTTCCTGTGGAGAGCGCCTCCTCTTGAGATGGGACGGGAACGCCGGGAATCTTTCCCCACCAGGCAGGGAAAGGATTCCTCCTCTCGAACTAGGAGGCGGAAACAGGGCTCCTCTGGATGTTGGCGGAACTCTCGTGCTTCCTCTCGAGTGGAGACGGGTATGTCGGGGAACTTCTTGAGTTGCAGCAAGGGTGTGAAGGACCCTTTGGAAGTTCCAGATGATAGATGTGATTAGCCTCGAGACGCCGCAGTGGAAATTCCTCTCCAGTGCTGACATGGATCTTGGGGTACTTCTGGAGTCTCCCCAGGGGAGTCAGTCCTCGTCTCGAGGGGGGATGCACGTGCGCTTTCCTCCCGAGCTGTAGCAGCAGTGTCGGGCTTCCCTTCGCGTGGATCAAGGGATCTGTGGCTTTCCCTCGAGGCTTTCCCAAGAGGCTTTCCCACGAGGCTTTCCCACGAGGCTTTCCCACAGGGCTGTCCCACGTGCCACCATGGTGTGAGTCGATCCTCGGCTTGAAAGTCGAGGCAGTGCAGGGAAAACAGGTTTCCCTGGAAATGGACTGAGACATCCAGGGGACTCTGGGAATGGTGGCACGACCCTGGAGTTCCTCTCGCCATTCATGTGGAGCGCGCCTCCTCTTGAGATGTGACGGGAACACCGGGAATTCTATCCCGACCACGCAGGGAAAGGATCCCTCCTCTCGAGCTAGGAGGCGGAAACGGGTCCCGATTCGGGACCCGTGCTCCTAGCCGAGGAGGAGGGATCCTTTCCCTGCGTGGTCGGGATAGAATTCCCGGTGTTCCCGTCACATCTCAAGAGGAGGCGCGCTCCACATGGAATGGCGAGAGGAACTCCAGGGTCGTGCCACCATTCCCAGAGTCGCCCTGGATGTCTCAGTCCATTCCAGGGAAACCTGTTTTCCCTGCACTGCCTCGACTTTCAAGCCGAGGATCGACTCACACCATGGTGGCACGTGGGACAGCCCTGTGGGAAAGCCTCGTGGGAAAGCCTCGTGGAAAGCCTCTTGGGAAAGCCTCGAGGGAAAGCCACAGATCCCTTGATCCACGCGAAGGGAAGCCCGACACTGCTGCTACAGCTCGGGAGGAAAGCGCACGTGCATCCCCCCTCGAGACGAGGACTGACTCCCCTGGGGAGACTCCAGAAGTACCCCAAGATCCATGTCAGCACTGGAGAGGAATTTCCACTGCGGCGTCTCGAGGCTAATCACATCTATCATCTGGAACTTCCAAAGGGTCCTTCACACCCTTGCTGCAACTCAAGAAGTTCCCCGACATACCCGTCTCCACTCGAGAGGAAGCACGAGAGTTCCGCCAACATCCAGAGGAGCCCTGTTTCCGCCTCCTAGTTCGAGAGGAGGAATCCTTTCCCTGCCTGGTGGGGAAAGATTCCCGGCGTTCCCGTCCCATCTCAAGAGGAGGCGCTCTCCACAGGAAAGGCGAGAGGAACTCCAGGGTCGTGCCACCATTCCCAGAGTCCCCCACATGTCTCAGTCCATTCCAGGGAAACCTGTATTCCCTGCACTGCCTCGACTTTCAAGGCGAGGATCGACTCACACCACGGTGGCATGTGGGACAGCCCTGTGGGAAAGCCTCGTGGGAAAGCCTCATGGGAAAGCCTCAAGGGAAAGCCACAGATCACTTGATCCACGCGAAGGGAAGCGCGACACTGCTGCTACAGTTCGGGAGGAAAGCGCACGTGCATCCCCCCCTCGAGACGAGGACTGACTCCCCTGGGGAGACTCCAGAAGTACCCCAAGATCCATGTCAGCATTGGAGAGGAATCCTCAGGTTCCGACACCGACTCCACACAAGATCTTAGGCCCCGGCATCGACGGGAGAGGAATCCCGAGAGGCCCCCGAGCAACTCGCTTGGGGATTGTCCTTTCCTGAGGCCAACAGAGCGGGTCCCTGAGGTCCCGTCGTAAGTCGAGAGCACCTGCCGCAACTCGAGAAAATCCAGGATGTTCTCCCCTTCAGGCGAGATGAGGCCCATTTCTGCTGAGGCGTCTGGAGGCTAATCACACCTAACCTCTGGAACTTCCAAAGGGTCCTTCACACCCTTGCTGCAACTCAAGAAGTCCCCCAATATTCCCGTCTCTACTCGAGAGCAAGCAAGAGAGTCCTGCCCACATCCAGAGGAGCCCCGTTTCCGCCTCCTAGCTAGAGAGGAGGGATCCTTTCCCTGCGTGGTCGGGAAAGTATTCCCGGCGTTCTCGTCGCATCTCAAGAGGAGGCACTCTCCACTGGAAGGCGAGAGGAACTCCCGGGCCTTGCCACCATTCCCAGAGTCCCGCAGATGTCTAAGTCCATTCCAGGGAAATCTGTTTTCCCTCGATTGCCGCGACTTTCAAGCCGAGGATCGACTCACACCACGGTGGCACGTGGGACAGCCCTGTGGGAAAGCCTCCTGGGAAAGCCTCGTGTGAGAGCCTCAAGGGAAAGGCACAGATCCCTTGATCCAGGCGAAGGGAAGCGTGACACTGCTGCTACAGCTCGGGAGGAAAGCGCACGTGCATGCCCCCACTCGAGACGAGGACTGACTCCCCTGGGGAGACTCCAGAAATACCCCAAGATCCATGTCAGCACTGGAGAGGAATCCGCAGGTTCCGGCACCGTCTCCACACAAGGTTTTAGGCCCCGGCATCGACGGGAGAAGAATCCCGAGAGGACCCCGAGCAACTCGCATGGGGACTGGCCTTTCCTGAGGCCACCAGAGTGGGTCCCTGAAGTCCCCGTCGTAAGTCGAGAGCACCTGCCGCAACTTGAGTACATCCAGGAGGTTCTCCCCTCCAGGCGAGATGAGGCCCATTTCCGCTGAGGCGTCTCGAGGCTAATCACACCTAACCTTTGGAACTTCCAAAGGACCCTTCACACCCTTGCTGCAACTCAAGAAGTTCCCCGACATACCCGTCTCCACTCGAGAGGAAGCACCAGAGATCCGCCCACATCCATAGGAGCCCCGTTTCCGCCTCCTATCTCGAGAGGAGGGATACTTTCCCTGCGTGTTCGGGAAAGAATTCCCGGCGTTCCTGTCGCATCTCAAGAGGAGGCGCTCTCCACAGGAAAGGCGAGAGGAACTCCAGGGTCGTGCCACCATTCCAGAGTCCCCCAGATGTCGCAGTCCATTTCAGGGAAACCTGTTTTCCCTGCACTGCCTCGAATTTTCTAGCCGAGGATCGACTCACACCACGATGGCACGTGGAACATCCCTGTGGGAAAGCCTCGTGGGAAAGCCTCGAGGGAAAGCCACAGATCCCTTGATCCACGCGAAGGGAAGCGTTGCACTGCTGCTACAGCTCGGGAGGAAAGTGCACGTTCATGCCACCACACAAGACGACGACTAACTCCCCCTGGGGAGACTCCAGAAGTACCCCAAGATCCATGTCAGCACTGGAGAGGAAACCTCAGGTTCCGGCACCGACTCCACACAGGGTCTTAGGCCCCGGCATCGACGGGAGAGGAATCTCGAGAGGCCCCCGAGCAACTTGCATGGGGACTGGCCTTTCCTGAGGCCACCAGATCGGGTCCCTGAGGTCCCCGTCTTAAGACCAGAGCACCTGCCGCAACTCGAGAACATCCAGGAGGTTCTCCCCTCCAGGCGAGATGAGGCCCATTTCCGCTGAGGCGTCTCGAGGCTAATCACATCTAACATCTGGAACTTCCAAAGGGTCCTTCACACCCTTGCTGCAACTCAAGAAGTTCTCCGACATACCTGACTCCACTCGAGAAGAAGCACGAGAATCCCGCCCACATCCAGAGGAGCCCCGTTTCCGCCTCACACCTCGAGGTCAGGTATCCTTTCCCTGCATGTTCGGAAAGAATTCCCGTGTTCCCCGTCGCATCTCATGAGGAGGCGCTCTCCACAGGAAAGGCGGAGGAACTCCAGGTCGTGCCACCATTTCAAGAGTCCCCCAGATATCTCAGTCTGCCGGGGTCCAGCCCCGCTGGATCCAGGAATTCGACGGGATGGACCGCTTGTCGTGGAAAGTCTTTTTTATTTATTAATGTAAGATTAGATTAAGAAATTATATGTAGTAAGAAGATTAACTGGAGGAAAAGGCTGAATAGCTTGGTTTACGTGGAAGACCAATAAAATTCCAGACAAGGAATTTTCACCATCTACGTTGGCCACCAGCCCCTGCTTGAATATCTAAGGGTGCCTCGCCTTAAGCTCCCTTTCGTGCAGGTCTTAACAGCCAGGCAAGTAAGTAGACCTGGACGAGCCTCCGCGCCCCTGTGGAGATTCAGCCTGAAGTTAAAGTAAAAAGCAGAGAGAAGGAAAGGAGAGAAGAAGAAAGAGAGAAAAAGACACGGGGGAGCCTGAGTCCAAGAAACCAGGCCGAGAGACTAGTTCGAGAAACTTGTCCAAGAAACTGGCCCATCCTTTATTGTTCATAAAGCCTTTTATACTTTTGATAAAACATGAGATTCAATGGGTAACACAAAATTATGTAGCGTTCGCACCCCAGACTCTTTCTGTACATTATTTTGTGTACAAAA
>NW_017201032.1:0-6822 GCF_001704415.2 Capra hircus | reverse complement strand
CACGCATGGAAAGGTTCCCTCCTATCGAGCTAAGAGACGGAAACGGGGCTCTTCTGGATGTGGGCGTGACTCTCGTGCTTCCTCTCGAGTGAGACGGGTGTGTCGGGGAACTTCTTGAGTTGCAGCAAGGTGTGAAGGACCCTTTGGAAGTTCCAGATGTTAGATATGATTAGCCTCGAGACGCCTCAGCGGAAATGGGCCTCATCTCACCTGGAGAGGAAAACCTCCTGGATTTTCTCGAGTTGCGGCAGGTGCTCTCGACTTACGACGGGGACCTCAGGGACCCCGCTCTGGTGGCCTCAGGAAAGGCCAGTCCCCATGCTAGTTGCTTGGGGACCTCTCGGGATTCCTCTCCCGTCGATGCTGGGGCCTAAGACCTTTGTGTGGAGTCAGTGCCGGAACCTGAGGATTCCTCTCCAGTGCTGACATGGATCTTGGGGTATTTCTGGAGTCTCCCAGGGGAGTCAGTCCTCGTCTCGAGTGGGGACATGCACGTGCGCTTTCCTCCCGAGCTGTAGCAGCAGTGTCGTGCTTCCCTTCGTGTGGATCAAGGGATCTGTGGCTTTCCCTCGAGGCTTTCCCACGAGGCTTTCCCACGAGGCTTCCCACGAGGCTTTCCCACAGGGCTGTCCAACGTGCCACCGTGGTGTGTGTCGATCCTCGGCTTGAAAGTCGAGACAGTGCAGGGAAAACAGGTTTCCCTGGAATGGACTGAGACATCTGGGGACTCTTGGAATGGTGGCACGACCCTGGAGTTCCTCTCGCCCTTTCCTGTGGAGAGCGCTCCTCTTGAGATGCGCCGGGAAGGCCGGGAATTCTTTTCAACCACGCAGTGAAAAGAATCCCTCCTCTCGAGCTAGGAGGCAGAAACGGGACTCCTCTGGATGTGGGTTGAACTCTCGTGCTTCCTCTCGAGTGGAGACGGGTATGTCGGGGAACTTCTTGAGTTGCAGCAAGGGTGTGAAGGACCCTTTGGAATTTCCAGAGGTTAGGTGTGATTAGCCTCGAGACGCCTCAGCGGAAATGGCCTCATCTCGCCTGGAGTGGAGAACCCTCCTGGATTTTCTCGAGTTGCTGCAGGTGCTCTCGACTTACGACGGGGACCTCAGGGACCCGCCTCTTGGTTTGCTCAGGAAAGGCCAGTCCCCATGCGAGTTGCTCAGGGGCCTCTTGGATTCCTCTCCCGTCGATGCTGGGGCCAAAGACCTTGTGTGGAGTCAGTGCCGGAACCTGAGGATTCCTCTCCAGTGCTGACATGGATCTGGGGTACTTCTGGAGTCTCCCCAGGGGAGTCAGTCCTCGTCTCGAGTGGGGCATGCACGTGCGCTTTCCTCCCGAGCTGTAGCAGCAGTGTCGTGCTTCCCTTCGTGTGGATCAAGGGATCTGTGGCTTTCCCTCGAGGCTTTCCCACGAGGCTTTCCCACGAGGCTTTCCCACGAGGCTTTCCCACAGGGCTGTCCCATGTGCCACCGTGGTGTGAGTCGATCCTTTGGCTTGAAAGTCGAGGTAGTGCAGGGAAACAGGTTTCCCTGGAATGGACAGAGACATCTGGGGGACTCTCGGAATGGTGGCACGACCCTGGAGTTCCTCTTGCCTTTCCTGTGGAGAGCACCTCCTCTTGAGATACGACGGGAATGCCGGGAATTCTTTCCCGACCACGCATGGAAAGGTTCCCTCCTATCGAGCTAAGAGACGGAAACGGGGCTCCTCTGGATGTGGGCGTGACTCTCGTGCTTCCTCTCGAGTGGAGACGGCTATGTCGGGGAACTTCTTGTGTTGCAGCAAGGGTGTGAAGGACCCTTTGGAAGTTCCAGATGTTAGATATGATTAGCCTCGAGACGCCTCAGCGGAAATGGGCCTCATCTCGCCTGGAGAGGAAAACCTCCTGGATTTTCTCGAGTTGCTGGCAGGTGCTCTCGACTTACGACGGGGACCACAGGGACCTGCTCTCGGAGGCTTCAGTAAAGGCCAGTCCCCATGCGAGTTGCTCGGGGGCCTCTCGGGATTCCTCTCCCTTCGATGCTGGGGCATAAGATCTTGTGTGGAGTCGGTGCCGGAATCTGAGGATTCCTCTCCAGTGCTGACATGGATCTTGGGGTACTTCTGGAGTCTCCCCAGGGGAGTCAGTCCTCGTCTCGCGTGGGGGCATGCACGTGCGCTTTCCTCCCGAGCTGTAGCAGTAGTGTCATGCTTCCCTTCGCGTGGATCATGGGATCTGTGGCTTTCCCTCGAGGCTTTCCCATGAGGATTTCCCACCAGGCTTTCCATGAGGCTTTCCCACAGGGCTGTCCTGCGTGCCACCGTGGTGTGTGTCGATCCTCGGCTTGAAAGTCGAGGCAGTGCAGGGAAAACAGGTTTCCTTGGAATGGACTGAGACATCTGGGGGACTCTCGGAATGGTGGCACGACCCTGGATTTCCTCTCGCCTTTCCTGTGGAGAGCGCCTCCTCTTGAGATGGGACGGGAACGCCGGGAATTGTTTCCCGACCACGCAGGGAAAGGATCCCTCCTCTCGAGCTAGGAGGCGGAAATGGGGATCCTCTGGATGTGGGCGGGACTCGCGTACTTCCTCTCGAGTGGAGACGGGTATGTCGGGGAACTTCTTGAGTTGCAGCAAGGGTGTGAAGGACCCGTTGGAATTTCCAGAGGTTAGGTGTGATTAACCTCGAGACACCTCAGCGGAAATGAGCCTCATCTCGCCTGGAGGGTAGAACCTCCTGGATTTTCTCGAGTTGCGACAGGTGCTCTCGACTTACGACGGGGACCACAGGGAACCGCTCTGGTTGCATCAGGAAAGGCCAGTCCCCATGCGAGTTGCTCGGGGCCTCTCGGGTTTCCTCTCCCGTCGATGCTGGGGCATAAGACCTTGTGTGGAGTCAGTGCCGGAACCTGAGGATTCCTCTCCAGTGCTGACATGGATCTTGGGGTATTTCTGGAGTCTCCCCAGGGGAGTCAGTCCTCGTCTCGAGTGGGGGCATGCACGTGCGCTTTCCTCCCGAGCTGTAGCAGCAGTGTCGTGGCTTCCCTTCGTGTGGATCAAGGGATCTGTGGCTTTCCCTCGAGGCTTTCCCTCGGGGCTTTCCCACGAGGCTTTCCCACGAGGCTTTCCCACAGGGCTGTCCACGTGCCACCGTGGTGTGAGTCGATCCTCGGCTTGAAAGTCGAGACAGTGCAGGGAAAACAGGTTTCCCTGGAATGGACTGGAGTCATCTGGGGGACTCTTGGAATGGTGGCACGACCCTGGAGTTCCTCTCGCCTTTCCTGTGGAGAGCGCCTCCTCTTGAGATGCGCCGGGAAGGCCGGGAATTCTTTCCCGACCACGCAGTGAAAGAATTCCTCTCTCGAGCTAGGAGGCAGAATCGGGGCTCCTCTGGATGTGGGTGGAACTCTCGTGCTTCCTCTCGAGTGGAGACGGGTATGTCGGGGAACTTCTTGAGTTGCAGCAAGGGTGTGAAGGACCCTTTGGAAGTTCCAGAGGTTAGGTGTGATTAGCCTCGAGACGCCTCATCGGGAAATGGGCCTCATCTCGGCCTGGAGGGGAGAAACCTCCTGGATTTTCTCGAGTTGCTGCAGGTGCTCTCGACTTACGACGGGGACCTCAGGGACCCGCTCTGGTTGCCTCAGGAAAGGCCAGTCCCCATGCGAGTTGCTCAGGGCCTCTCGGGATTCCTCTCCCGTCGATGCTGGGGCCTAAGACCTTGGTGTGGAGTCAGTGCCGGAACCTGAGGATTCCTCTCCAGTGCTGACATGGATCTTGGGGTACTTCTGGAGTCTCCCCAGGGGAGTCAGTCCTCGTCTCGAGTGGGGGCATGCACGTGCGCTTTCCTCCCGAGCTGTAGCAGCAGTGTCGTGGCTTCCTTCGTGTGGATCAAGGGATCTGTGGCTTTTCCCACGAGGCTTTCCCACGAGGCTTTCCCACATCCAAGCTGGCCACGTGCCACCGTGGTGTGAGTCGATCCTCGGCTTGAAAGTCGAGACAGTGCAGGGGAAAACAGGTTTCCCTGGAATGGACTGAGTCATCTGGGGGACTCTTGGAATGGGTGGCACGACCCTGGAGTTCCTCTCGCCTTTCCTGTGGAGAGCGCCTCCTCTTGAAATGCGACGGAAATGCGGGAATTCTTTCCCGACCACGCAGGGAAAGGATCCTCCTCTCGAGCTAGGAGGCTGAAACGGGGCTCCTCTGGATGTGGGTGGGCCTCTCGAGCTTCCTCTAGAGTGGAGTCAGGTATTTCGGGGGATTTCTTGAGTTGCAGCAAGGTTGTGAAGGACCTTTGGAAGTTCCAGAGGTTAGGTCTGATTAGCCTCGAGACGCCTCGGCGGAAAGGGCCTCATCTCGCCTGGAGGGGAGAACCTCCTGGAATTTCTCGAGTTGCGGCAGGTGCTCTCGACTTTCGACGGGGACCTCAGCGACCCGCTCTGGTGGCTCAGGAAAGGCCAATCCCCATGCGAGTTGCTCGGGGCTTCTCGGGGGCCACTGGGGTTTCCTCTCCCGTCGATGCTGGCCCTAAGACCTTGTGTGGAGTCAGTGCCGGAACCTGACGATTCCTCTCCAGTGCTGACATGGATCTTGCGGTACTTCTGCAGTCTCCCAGGGGAGTCAGTCCTTGTTTCGAGTGTGGGGCATGCACGTTTGCGTTTCCTCCCGAGCTGTAGCAGCAGTTTCGTGCTTCCCTTCGTGTGGATCAAGGGATCTGTGGCTTTCCCTCGAGGCTTTCCCACGAGGCTTTCCCACGAGGCTTTCCCACGAAGCTTTCCCACAGGGTTGTCCATGTGCCACCGTGGTGTGAGTCGATCCTTGGCTTGAAAGTCGAGGTAGTGCAGGGAAACAGGTTTCCCTGGAATGGACAGAGACATCTGGGGGACTCTGGGAATGGTGGCACGACTCTGGAGTTCCTCTTGCCTTTCCTGTGGAGAGCGCCTCCTCTTGAGATGCGACGGGAATGCCGGGAATTCTTTCCCGACCACGCATGGAAAGGTTCCCTCCTATCGAGCTAAGAGACGGAAACGGGGCTCTTCTGGATGTGGGCGTGACTCTCGTGCTTCCTCCTCGAGTGGAGACGGGTGTGTCGGGGAACTTCTTGAGTTGCAGCAAGGGTGTGAAGGACCCTTTGGAAGTTCCAGATGTTAGATATGATTAGCCTCGAGACGCCTCAGCGGAAATGGCCTCATCTCACCTGGAGAGGAAACCTCCTGGATTTTCTCGAGTTGCGGCAGGTGCTCTCGACTTACGACGGGGACCTCAGGGACCCGAATCTGGTGGCCTCAGGAAAGGCCAGTCCCCATGCTAGTTGCTTGGGGACCTCTCGGGATTCCTCTCCCGTCGATGCTGGGGCCTAAGACCTTGTGTGGAGTCAGTGCCGGAACCTGAGGATTCCTCTCGCAGTTCTGACATGGATCTTGGGTATTTCTGGAGTCTCCCCAGGGAGTCAGTTCCTCGTCTCGAGTGGGGCATGCACGTGCGCTTTCCTCCCGAGCTGTAGCAGCAGTGTCGTGCTCCCTTCGTGTCGATCAAGGGATCTGTGGCTTTCCCTCGCCACGGCTTTCCACGAGGCTTCCCACGAGGCTTTCCCACAGGGCTGTCCAACGTGCCACCGTGGTGTGTGTCGATCCCTCGGCTTGAAAGTCGAGACAGTGCAGGGAAAACAGGTTTCCCTGGAATGGACTGAGACATCTGGGGGACTCTTGGAATGGTGGAACGACCCCTGGAGTTCCTCTTCGCCTTTCCTGTGGAGAGCGCCTCCTCTTGAGATGCGCCGGAAGGCCGGGAATTCTTTCATGACCACGCAGTGAAAGAATCCCTCCTCTCGAGCTAGGAGGCAGAAACGGGACTCCTCTGGATGTGGGTTGAAACTCTCGTGCTTCCTCTCGAGTGGAGACGGGTATGTCGGGGAACTTCTTGAGTTGGCAGCAAGGGTGTGAAGGACCCTTTGTAATTTCCAGAGGTTAGGTGTGATTAGCCTCGAGACGCCTCAGCGGAAATGGGCCTCATCTCGCCTGGAGTGGAGAACCTCCTGGATTTTCTCGAGTTGCTGCAGGTGCTCTCGACTTACGACGGGGACCTCAGGGACCCGCTCTGGTTGTCAGGAAAGGCCAGTCCCCATGCGAGTTGCTCAGGGGCCTCTTGGGATTCCTCTCCCGTCGATGCTGGGGCCTAAGACCTTGTGTGGAGTCAGTGCCGAACCTGAGGATTCCTCTCCAGTGCTGACATGGATCTTGGGGTACTTCTGGAGTCTCCCCAGGGGAGTCAGTCCTCGTCTCGAGTGGGGGCATGCACGTGCGCTTTCCTCCCGAGCTGTAGCAGCAGTGTCGTGCTTCCCTTCGTGTGGATCAAGGATCTGTGCTTTCGCCTCGACGGCTTTCCCACGAGGCTTTCCACGAGGCTTTCCCACGAGGCTTTCCCACGAGGCTTTCCACAGGGTGCCCCATGTGCCACCGTGGTGTGAGTCGATCCTTGGCTTGAAAGTCGAGGTAGTGCAGGGAACAGGTTTCCCTGGAATGGACAGAGACATCTGGGGACTCTGGGAATGGTGGCAGCGACCCTGGAGTTCCTCTTGCCTTTCCTGTGGAGAGCGCCTCCTCTTGAAATACGACGGAATGCCGGGAATCTTTGCCGACCACGCATGGAAAGGTTCCTCCTATAGAGCTAAGAGACGGAAACGGGGCTCCTCTGGATGTGGCGTGACTCTCGTGCTTCCTCTCGAGTGGAGACAGGTATGTCGGGGAACTTCTTGAGTTGCAGCAAGTGTTTGAAGGACGCCTTTGGAAGTTCCAGATGTTAGATATGATTAGCCTCTAGACGCCTCAGCGGAAATGGGCCTCATCT
>NW_017201031.1:0-6822 GCF_001704415.2 Capra hircus | reverse complement strand
TCTTGAGTTGCAGCTAGGGTGTGAAGGACCCTTTGGAAGTTCCAGAGGTTAGGTGTGATTAGCGCGAGACGCCTCAGCGGAAATGGGCCTCATCTCGCCTGGAGGGGAGAACCTAATGGATTTTCTCTAGTTGCGGCAGGTGCTCTCGACTTACGACGGGGACTCAGGGACCCGCTCTGTGGCCTCAGGAAGGGCCAGGAGCCATGCGAGTTCTCGGGGGCCTCTCAGGATTCCTCTCCCTTCGATGCCGGGGCCTAAGACCTTGTGTGGAGTCGGTGCCGGAACCGGAGGATTCCTCTCCAGTGTGGACATGGATCTTGGGGTACTTCTGGAGTCTCCCCAGGGGAGTTAGTCGTCGTCTTGTGTGGGGGCATGAACGTGCGCTTTCCTCCCGAGCTGTAGCAGCAGTGTCACGCTTCCCTTTGCATGGATCAAGGGATCTGTGGCTTTCCCTCGTGGCTTTCCCACGAGGCTTTCCCACAGGGCTGTTTCATGTGCCATCGTGGTGTGAGTCGATCTTCGGCTAGAAATTCGAGGCAGTGCAGGGAAATCAGGTTTCCCTGAAATGGACTGAGACATCTGGGGACTCTGGGAATGGTGGCACGACCCTGGAGTTCCTCTCGCCTTTCCTGTGGAGAGCGCCTCCTCTTGAGATGCGCCAGGAACGCCAGGAATTCTTTCCTGTCTACGCAGGGAAAGGATCCCTCCTCTCGAGCTAGGAGGCGGAAACGGGGCTCCTCTGGATGTGGGCGGGTCTCTGGTGCTTCCTCTCGTGTGGAGACGGGTATGTCGGGGAACTTCTTGAGTTGCAGCAAGGGTGTGATGGACCCTTTGGAAGTTCCAGAGGTTAGGTGTGATTAGACTCGAGACGCCTCAGCGGAAATGGGCCTCATCTCGCCTGCAGGGGAGAACCTCCTGGATTTTCTCGAGTTTCAGCAGGTGCTCTCCAGTTACGACCGGGACTTATGTAACCCGCTCTGGTCCACTCAGGAAATGCCAGTCGACTTGCGAGTTGCTAAGGGGCCTCTCGGGATTCCTCTCCGGTCGATGACGGGGCCTAAGACCTTGTTTGGAGTCGGTGCCCGAACCTGAGGTTTCCTCTCCAGTGCTAACATGGATCTTGGGGTACTACTGGAGTCTCCACAGGGGAGTCATCTTCGTCTCCAATGGGGGCATGCACGTGCGCTTTTCTCCCGAGCATTAGGAGCAGAGTCAATTTTCCCGTTGGGTTGATCAAGGGGTTTCTTGTTTTCCCTCGAGGCTTTCCCACGAGGCTTTCCCACAGGGCTGTCCCACGTGCCACCATCGTGTGTGTCGGTCCTCCGTGAACGTCGAGGCAGTGCAGGGTAAACAAGTTCCTCTGGAAAGGACTGAGACATCTGGGGACTCTTGGAATGGTGGAACGACCCTGGAGTTCCTCTCACCTTTCTTGTGGAGCGTGCCTCCTCTTGAGATGCGACAGGTACGACAGGAATTCTTTCCCGGCCAATCAGGGAAAGGATCCCTCACATTGAGCTAGGAGGGGGAATTGGGGCTCCTCTGGATGTGGGTGGTACCCTGGTGATTCCTATGTAGTGGCGACGGGTCTCTCGTGGAACTTCTTGAGTTGCAGCTATGGTGTGAAGGACCCTTTGGAAGTTCCAGAGGTTAGGTGTGATTAGCCTCGAGACGTCTCAGTGGAAATGGGCTTCATCTCGCCTGAAGGGGAGAATCTCCTTCATTTTCTCGAGTTGTGGCAGGTGCTCTCGACTTACGACGGGGACCTCAGGGACCCGTTCTGTTGGCCTTAGGAAAGACCAGTTCCCATGTGAGTTGCTAGAGGGCCTCTCGGGATTCCTCACCGGTAGATGCCGGGGCCCAAGACCTTGTGTGGAGTGGGGGCCAGAACCTGAGTATTCCTCTCCAGTGCTGACATGTTTTTGGGATACTTCTGAAGTCTCCCAAGGGGAATCAGTCCTCGTCTCGAGTGGGGGCATGCGCATGCCCCTTCCTCCCGAGCTGTAGCAGCAGTGTCATGCTTCCCGTCGCGTGGATCAATGGATCTGTGGCTTTTCCTCTAGGCTTTTCCTAGAGGCTTTCCCACGAGGCTTTCCCACAGGGCTGTCCCCCGTGCCACCGTGGTGTGAGGCGATCCTCGGCATGAAAGTTTAGGCACTCTGTAAAAACAAGATCCTCTGGAATGGACTGAGACATCTGGGGACGCTTGAAATGGTGGCACGACCATGGAGTTCCTCTCTCCCTTCCTGTGGAGAGCGCCTCCACCTGAGATGCGACGGGAATGCCGGAAGTTCTTTCCCGACCAAGCAGGGAAAGGATCCCTCATCTCTAGCTAGGAGGATGAAACGGGGCTACTCTGGATGTGGGCAGGACCCTCGTGTTTCCTCTCGAGTGGAGATGGGAATGTCGGGGAACTTCTTGAGTTGCAGCAAGGGTGTGAAGGACCCTTTGGAAGTTCCAGAGATTAGATGTAATTAGCCTCGAGACACCTCATTGGAAATGGGCCTCATCTCGCCTGGAGGGGAGAACCTCCTGGATTTTCTCGAGTTGCGGCAGGTGCTCCCGACTTACGACGGGGACGTCAGGGACCCGCTCTGGTGGCTTCATCAAAGGCCAGTCCCCATGCCAGATGCTGGGGGGCTTCTCTTGATAACTCTCCTGTTGATGCCCGGGCCGAACAACTTGTGTGGTTCGGGGCCGGAACCTGAGGTTTCCTCTGCAGTGCTGACATGGATATTGGGGTTCTTCTGGAGTCTCCCCTGGAGAGTCAATCCTCCTCTCAAGTGAGGGCACGCACGTGTGCTTTCCTCCCGAGCTGTAGCAGCAGGGTCACGCTTCCCGTCGTGTGGATCAAGGGATCTGTGGCTTTCCCTGGAGGCTTTCCCACGAGGCTTTCTCACAGGGCTTTCCCTCGTGCCACCGTGGTGTGAGTTGATCCTCAGCGTGAAAGTCGAGGCAGTGCAGGGAAAACAGGTTCCTCTGGATTGGACTGATGCTGGGAGCCAGTATGAGGACTCCCGCCCGTGATAACGTCATGAGGAAGAAAGCTGACATAGGCATGGTGTGTTCAGACTTCAGGGACCCCTCTGGAAGTTCCTACGCACACCCCAACAAAAATCTGCCGGCTTTTTTGCTCTGCTTTTCCACTCTTCTGACATTTTCTGGAAAAAGTCAATTCAGGGCTTTAGTCTTCAGCATTTGAAAGAGTGTTTCAATCCAAAAACCCCTCTGAATGCTTTCTAGCCTGCCTGCAGGACTCGTACAGCTGGGCATGTGATTGTTTGAGGCCTCCTTTCCCCAGGAGGCACAGGAAGCTTAAAGCATCCTAGGAATGTAGGGGCATCCGAGGAGTCAAAATCTTTATAATAGGACTGATTAAAAGTTTCATTTTTTGGGTCAATGCTTGCTGCTAAATTTTCATATCCTTTATTTTTAGATAGAGTTGGTATATTAAAAAAACAAGTAGTAGACCTGGTATTAGCAACATTAGATCTTTGAGTTAAGTACCTTCTTTGTTATAACCCACTGCACCTTTGTTTTATAGAGATGTAACTTTAATGCTTTAAGGAAATGCAGATTAAAGAAAAACACTTCAGAGGAAACAAAATTAACATTCATTAAGGAAGAGAGCCAAAAAGTGTTTAACAAGCCTCTTGGCCAGAAGATAATGTAAATCACCAGAGACCTTTTGTATACAAAATGATGTACAGAAAGAGTCTGGGGTGCAAACGCTACATAATTTTGTGTTACCCATTGAACTCCATGTTTTATCAAAAGTATAAAAGGCTTTATGAACAATAAAGGATGGGGCCAGTTTCTCGGACCAGTTTCTCGAACTAGTCTCTCGGCCTGGTTTCTTGAGACTCAGGCTCCCCCCGTGTCTTTTTCTCTCTTTCTTCTTCTCTCCCTTTCCTTCTCTCTGCTTTTTACTTTAACTTCAGGCTGAATCTCCACCAGGGGCGCGGAGGCTCGCCAGGTCTACTTACTTGCCTGGCTGTTAAGACCTGCACGAAAGGGAGCTTAAGGTGAGGCACCCTTAGATATTCAAGCAGGGGCTGGTGGCCCAACGTAGATGGTGAAAATTCTTTGTCTGGAATTTTATTGGCCTTCCACGTAAACCAAGATATTCAGCCCTTTTCCTCCAGTTAATCTTCTTACTACACTATAATTTCTTAATCTAATCTTACATTAATAAATAAAAAAGACTTTCCACGACAACGCCGTCCATCCGTCGAATTCCCTGGATCCAGCGGGGCTGGACCCCGGCAGACTGAGATATCTGGGGGACTCTTGGAATGGTGGCATGACCCTGGAGTTCCTCCGCCTTTCCTGTGGAGAGCGCCTCCTCATGAGATGCGACGGGAACACCGGGAATTCTTTCCCGAACATGCAGGGAAAGGATACCTGACCTCGAGGTATGAGGCGGAAACGGGGCTCCTCTGGATGTGGGCGGGATTCTCGTGCTTCCTCTCGAGTGGAGTCAGGTATGTCGGGGAACTTCTTGAGTTGCAGCAAGGGTGTGAAGGACCCTTTGGAAGTTCCAGATGTTAGGTATGGTTAGCCTCGAGACGCCTCAGAGGAAAAGGGCCTCATCTCGCCTGGAGGGGAGAACCTCCTGGATTTTCTCGAGTTGCGGCAGGTGCTCTTGACTTACTACGGGGACCTCAGGGAACCGCTCTGGTGGCCTCAGGAAAGGCCAGTCCCCATGCGAGTTGCTCTGGGGCCTCTCGGGATTCCTCTCCCGTCGATGCCGGGGCCTAAGACCCTGTGTGGAGTCGGTGCCGGAACCTGAGGTTTCCTCTCCAGTGCTGACATGGATCTTGGGGTACTTCTGAAGTCTCCCCAGGGGAGTTAGTCGTCGTCTTGTGTGGGGGCATGAACGTGCGCTTTCCTCCGAGCTGTAGCAGCAGTGCAACGCTTCCCTTCGCGTGGATCAAGGGATCTGTGGCTTTCCCTCGAGGCTTTCCCACGAGGCTTTCCCACAGTGCTGTCCCACGTGCCATCGTGGTGTGAGTCGATCCTCGGCTAGAAATTCGAGGCAGTGCAGGGAAATCAGGTTTCCCTGAAATGGACTAAGACATCTGGGGGACTCTGGGAATGGTGGCACGACCCTGGAGTTCCTCTCGCCTTTCCTGTGGAGAGCACCTCCTCTTGAGATGCGACAGGAACGCCCGGAATTCTTTCCCGACCACGCAGGGAAAGGATCCCTCCTCTCGAGCTAGGAGGCGGAAACGGGGCTCCTCTGGATGTGGGCGGGTCTCTGGTGCTTCCTCTCGAGTGGAGACGGGTATGTCGGGGAACTTCTTGAGTTGCAGCAAGGGTGTGAAGGGTCCTTTGGAAGTTCCAAAGGTTAGGTGTGATTAGCCTCGAGACGCCTCAGCGGAAATGGGCCTCATCTCGCCTGGAGGGGAGAACCTCCTGGATGTTCTCAAGTTGCGGCAGGTGCTCTCGACTTACGACGGGGACCTCAGGGACCCGCTCTGGTGGCCTCAGGAAAGGCCAGTCCCCAAGCGAGTTGCTCGGGGGCCTCTCGGGATTCTTCTCCCGTCGATGCCGGGGCCTAAAACCTTGTGTGGAGACGGTGCCGGAACCTGAGGATTCCTCTCCAGTGCTGACATGGATCTTGGGGTATTTCTGGAGTCTCCCCAGGGGAGTCAGTCCTCGTCTCGAGTGGGGGCATGCACGTGCGCTTTCCTCCCGAGCTGTAGCAGCAGTGTCACGCTTCCCTTCGCCTGGATCAAGGGATCTGTGCCTTTCCCTTGAGGCTCTCCACGAGGCTTTCCCAGAAGGCTTTCTCACAGGGCTGTCCCACGTGCCACCGTGGTGTGAGTCGATCCTCGGCTTGAAAGTCGCGGCAATCGAGGGAAAACAGATTTCCCTGGAATGGACTTAGACATCTGCGGGACTCTGGGAATGGTGGCAAGACCCGGGAGTTCCTCTCGCCTTCCAGTGGAGAGCGCCTCCTCTTGAGATGCGACGGGAATGCCGGGAATTCTTTCCCGACCACGCAGGGAAAGGATCCCTCCTCTCGAGCTAGGAGGCGGAAACGGGGCTCCTCTGGATGTGGGCGGGCTCTCGTGCTTACTCTGGAGTAGAGACGGGAATGTCGGGGAACTTCTTGAGTTGCAGCAAGGGTGTGAAGGACCCTTTGGAAGTTCCAGAGGTTAGGTGTGATTAGCCTCGAGACGCCTCAGCGGAAATGGGCCTCATCTCGCCTGGAGGGGACAACCTCCTGGATTGTTTCTAGTTGCGGCAGGTCCTCTCGTCTTACGACGGAGACCTCAGGGACCCGCTCTGGTGGCCTCAGGAAAGGCCAGTCCCCATGCGAGTTGCTCGGGGGCCTCTCGGGATTTCTCTGCCGTCCATGCCGGGGCTTAAGACCTTGTGTGGAGTCGGAGCCGGAACGTGAGGATTACTCTCCAGTGCTGACATGGATCTTGGGGTACCTCCGGAGTCTCCCCAGGGGAGTCAGTCCTCGTCTCAAGTAGGGGCATGCACGTGTGCTTTCCTCCCGAATTGCAGCAGCAGTGTCACGCTTCCCTTCCCGAGGATCAAGGGATCAGTGGCTTTCCCTCGGGGCTTTTCCCATGAGGCTTTCACACGAGGCTTTCCCACAGGGCTGTCCCACGTGCCACCGTGGTGTGAGTCGATCCTCGGCTTGAAAGTTGAGGCAGTGCAGGGAAAACAGGTTTCCCTGGAATGGACTGAGATATCTGGGGGGCACTCTGGGAATGGTGCACCACCCTGGAGTTCCTCTCGCCTTTTCCTGTGGAGAGCGCCTTCTTTTGAGATGCGACGGGAACGCGGGAATTCTTTCCCGACACA
>NW_017201030.1:0-6822 GCF_001704415.2 Capra hircus | reverse complement strand
GGAAATCCTCGAGGGAAAGCCACAGATCCCTTGATCCTCGCCAAGGAAAGCGTGACACTGCTGCTACAGCTCGGGACGAAAGCGCACGTGCATGCACCACTCGAGACGAGGACTGACTTCCCTGGGGAGACTCGAGAAGTCCCTCAAGATCCTTTCAGCACTGGAGAGGAATCCTGAGGTTCCGGCACCATCTCCACACAATGTCTTAGGCCCTGGCACGACGGAGAGGAATCCTGAGAGGCCCCCGAGAATTTCGCATGGGGACTGGTCTTTTCCTGAGGTCACCAGAGCGGGTCCCTGAGGTCCCGTCGTAAGTCGTGAGCACCTGACTCTGGAGAAAATCCAGGAGGTTCTCCCCTCCAGGCGAGATGAGGCCCATTTCCGCTGAGGCGTCTTGGGGCTAATCACACCTAACATCTGGAACTTCCAAAGCGTCC
Organism: Capra hircus; assembly: GCF_001704415.2. NCBI lineage: Eukaryota > Metazoa > Chordata > Mammalia > Artiodactyla > Bovidae > Capra > Capra hircus. Next base: position 6,385 of record NW_017201030.1, on the reverse strand, counting down.
TTCACACCTTCGCTGCAACCCCAGAAGTTCCCGACATTACCCGTCTCCACTCGAGAGGAAGCACAGAGAGTCCTGCCCACATCCAGATGAGCCCCGTTTCCGCCTCATAGCTCGAGAGGTGGGATGCTTTCGCTGCGTGGCTGGAAAAGAATTCCCGGCGTTCACGTCGCATCTCAAGAGGAGGCGCTCTCCACAGGAAAGGCGAGAGGAAATCCAGGTTCGTGCCACCATTCCCAGAGTCAGCCAGATGTCTCTGTCCATTCCAGGGAAACCTGTTTTCCCTTCAATGCCTCGACTTTCAAGCCGAGGATCGACTCACACCCGGTGCACGTGGGACAGCACTGTGGGAAAGGCCCGTGGAAAGCCTCGTGGGAAAGGCTCGTGGAAAGCCTCTAGGGAAAGGCACTGATCCCTTGATCCACGCGAAGGGAAGCGATCACTGCTTGCTAGAGCTCGGGAGGAAATCGCACGTGCATGCCCCCACTCGAGACGAGTACTGACTCCCCTGGGGAGACTCCAGAAGTACCCCACGATCCATGTCAGCACTGGAGAGGAATCCTCAGGTTCCGGCACCGACTCCACACAAGGTCTTAGGCCCCAGCAACGACGGGAGAGGAATCCCTAGAGGCCCCGAGGAATTCTCATGGGGACTGGCCTTCCCTGAGGCCACCAGAGCGGGTCCCTGAGGTCCCGTGGTAAGTCGATAGCACCTGCCGCAACTCGAGAAAATCCAGGAGGTTCTCCCCTCCAGGCGAGATGAGGCCAATTTCCGCTGATTCGTCTCGAGGCTAATCACACCTAACCTCTGTAACTTGCAAAGGGTCCTTCACACCGTTGCTGTAACTCAAGAAGTTCCCCGACATTCCCGACTCCACTGGAGAGGAAGCTCGAGAGTCCCGCCGCCCACGTCAAGAGGAGCCCCTGTTTTCTGCCTCCTAGCTCGAGAGGAGGGATCCTTTCCCTGCGTTGGTCAGAAAAGAATTCCCGGCGTTCCGTCGCATCTCAAGAGGAGGCGCTCTCCACAGGAAAGGCGAGAGGAACTCCAGGTCGTGCCACCATTCACAGATTCCCCAGAAGTCTCAGTCCATTCCAGGGCAAACCTGTTTTTCCTGCACTGCCTCGACTTTACAAGAGGAGGATCGACTCACACCACTGTAGCACGTGACAGCCCTTGGAAAGCCTTCGTGGGAAAGCCTCGTGCAAAGCCTCGAGGGAAAGCCACAGATCCCTTGATCCACGCGAAGGGAAGCGTGACACTGCTTCTATAGCTCGGGAGGAAATCGCAAGTGCATGCCCCCACTCGAGACGAGGACTGACTCCCCTCCCCTGAGGACTCCAGAAGTACCCCAAGATCACGTGTCACTGGAGAGGAATCCTCAGTTTCCGGCACGGACTTCACACAAGGTCTTAGGCCCTGGCATCGACTGGAGAGGAATCCCGAGAGGCCCCCGAGTAACTCGCATGGGGAGAGGCCTTTCCTGAGGCCACCAGAGGGGTCCCTGAGGTCCCCGTCGTAAGTCAAGAGCACCTGCCGCAACTCGAGAAAATCAGGAGGTTCTCCCTCCAGGCGAGATGAGGCCCATTTTCGCTGAGGCGTCTCGAGGCTAATCACACCTAACCTCTGGAACTTCCAAAGGGTCCTTCACACCCTTGCTGCAACTCAAGAAGTTCCCCGATATTTCCGTCTCTTCTGGAGGAAGCACGAGAGTCCCGCCCACATTCAGAGGAGCCCCGTTTCCACCTCCTAGCTCGAGAGGAGGGATCCTTTCCCTGCATTGTCGGGAAAGGATTCCGTTCCCGTCGCATCTCAAGAGGAGGCGCTCTCCACAGGAAAGGGCAGAGGAACTCCAGGGTCGTGCCACCATTCCCAGAGTTCCCCAGATGTCTCAGTCCATTCCAGGGCAACCTGTTTTTCCTGCACTGCCTCGACTTTCAAGATGAGGATCGACTCACACCACGGTGGCACGTGTGACAGCCTTTGGAAAGCCTCGTGGGAAAGCCTCGTGCGAAAGCCTCGAGGGAAAGCCACAGATCCCTTGATCCACGCGAAGGGAAGCGTGACACTGCTGCTACAGCTCGGGAGGAAAAACGCTCGTGCATGCCCCACTCGAGACGAGGACTGACTCCCCTGCGGAGACCCAGAAGTACCCCAAGATTCACGTTGTCACTGGAGAGGAACCTCAGTTTCCGGCACCGACTTCACACAAGGTCTTAGGCCCGGCATCGACGGAGAGAGGAATCCCGAGAGGCCCCGAGCAACTCGCATGGGGAGAGGCCTTTCCTGAGGCCACCAGAGCGGCCCTGAGGTCCCCGTCGTAAGTCGAGAGCACCTGCCGCAACTCGAGAAAATCCAGGAGGTTCTCCCCTCCGGGCGAGATGAGGCCCATTTTCGCTGAGGCGTCTCGAGGCTAATCACACCTAACCTCTGGAACTTCCAAAGGGTCCTTCACACCCTTGCTGCAACTCAAGAAGTTCCCCGATATACCCGTCTCTTCTCAGGAGGAAGCACGAGAGTCCCGCCCACATTCAGAGGAGCCCCGTTTCCGCCTCCTAGCTCGAGAGGAGGGATCCTTTCCCTGCGTGGTCGGGAAAGAATTCCCGGCGTTCCTGTCGCATCTCAAGAGGAGGCGCTCTCCACAGGAAAGGCCAGAGGAACTCCAGGGTCGTGCCACCATTCCAGAGTCCCCCAGATGTCTCAGTCCATTCCAGGGAAACCTGTTTTCCCTGCACCGGCCTCGACTTTCAAGCCGAGGAGACTCACACCACGGATGTGGGACAGCCTGTGGGAAAGCCTCGTGGGAAAGCCTCGAGGGAAAGGGAAAGCCACAGATCCCTTGATCCACGCGAAGGGAAGCGTGACACTGCAGCTACAGCTCGGGAGGAAAGCCCACGTGCATGCCCCCACTCGAGACGAGGACTGACTCCCCTGGGGAGACCCAGATGTACCCCAAGATCCATGTCATCCCTGGAGAGGAATCCTCAGGTTGCCCCACCGACTCCACACAAGGTCTTAGGCCCTTGCATCGCCCGGAGGGAATCTGAGGGCCCTCGAGCAACTCGCATGGGGACTGGCCTTTCCTGAGGCCACCAGAGCGGGCCCCAGATGTCCCCGTCATAAGTCGAGAGCACCTGACACACCTCGAGAAAATCCAGGAAGTTCTCCCCAACAGGAGAGATGAGGCCCATTTCCGCTGAGCCGTTTCGAGGCTAACCACACCTAACCTCTGGAACTTCAATAGGGTCCTTCACAACCTTGCTGCAACTCAAGAAGTTCCCCGACATTCCCGTCTCCACTCGAGAGGAAGCACGAGAGTCCCGCCCACATCCAGAGGAGCCCCGTTTCCGCCTCCTAGCTCGAGAGGAGGGATCCTTTCCCTGCGTGGTCGGAAAGAATTCCCGGCGTTCCCTTCCCATCTCAAGAGGAGGCGCTCTCCACAGGAAAGGCGAGAGGAACTCCAGGCTCGTGCCACCATTCCAGAGTCCCCCAGATGTCTCAGTCCATTACAGGGTAACCTGTTTTTCCTGCACTGCCTCGACTTTCAAGCTGAGGATCCACTCACACCACGGTGGCACGTGGGACAGCCCTGTGGGAAGCCTCCTGGGAAAGCCTCGTGGGAAAGCCTCGAGGGAAAGCCACAGATCCGTTGATCCACGCGAAGGGAAGCATGACACTGCTGCTACAGCTCGGGAGGAAACGCACGTGCATGCCCCCACTAGAGACGAGGTCTGACTCCCCTGGGGAGACTAAAGAAGTACCCCAAGATCCATGTCAGCACTGGAGAGGAATCCTCAGTTTCCGGCACCGACTCCACACAAGGTCTTAGGCCCCTGCATCGACGGGAGAGGAATCCCGAGAGGCCCCCGAGCAACTCGCATGGGGACTGACCTTTCCAGAGGCCACCTGAGCGGGTCCCTGAGGTTCCTGTCGTAAGTCGAGAGCACCTGCTGCAACTCGAGAAAATCCAGGAAGTTCTCCCCTCCAGGCGAGATGAGGACCATTTCCGCTGAGGCGTCTCGAGGCTAATCACACCTAACCTCTGGAACTTCCAAAGGGTCCTTCACACCCTTGCTGCAACTCAAGAAATTCCCGACATATCCGTCTCCACTCGAGAGGAAGCACGAGAGTCCCACCCACATCCAGAGGAGCCCCGTTTCTGCCTCCTACCTCGAGAGGAGGGATCCTTTCCCTGCGTGGTCCGGAAAGAAATCCCGGCGTTCCCGTCGCATCTCAAGAGGAGGCGCTCTCCACAGGAAAGGAGAGGGGATCTCCAGGGTCGTGTCACCATTCCCAGAGCCCAAAGATGTCTCAGTCCATTCCAGGAAATCATGATTTCCCTGCACTGCCTCGACTTTCAAGCGAGGATCGACTCACACCACGGTGGAACTGGGACAGCCCTGTGGGTAAGCCTCGTGGGAAAGCCTCGAGGGAAAGCCACAGATCCCTTGATCCACGCGAAGGAAAGCGTGACACTGCTGCTACAGCTCGGGAGGGAAACCTCAGGTGCATGCCCCCACTCGAGACGAGGACTGACTCCCCTGGGGAGACTCCAGAAGAACCCCAAGATCTATGTCAGCACTGAAGAGGAATCCTAAGTTCCCGGCTCCGAATCCACACAAGGTCTTAGGCCCCGGCATCTACGGGAGAGGAATCCCGAGAGGCCCCCGAGCAACTCGCATGGGACTGGCCTTTCCTGAGGCACGAGAGCGAGTCCCTGAGCTCCCCGTCGTAAGTCGAGAGCACCTGCTGCAACTCGAGAAAATCCAGGAGTTTCTCCCCTCCAGGCGAGATGAGGCCAATTTCCGCTGAGGCGTCTCACGGCTTATTACACCTAACCTCTCGAACTTCAAAAGGGTCCTTCACTCCCTTGCTGCAACTCAAGAAGTTCCCCAACATTCCCGTCTCCACTCGAGAGGAAGCAGGAGAGTCCCGCCCACATCCAGATGAGCCCCGTTTCCGCCTCCTAGCTCGAGAGGTGGGATCCTTTCCCTGCGGTCGGGTAGAATTCCCGGCGTTCCCGTCGCATCTCAAGAGGAGGGGCTCTCCACAAGAAAGGCGAGAGGAACTCCAGGGTCGTGCCACAATTCCCAGGGTCCCCAGATGTCTCACTAAATTCCAGGGCAACCTGTTTTCCCTGCACTGCCTCGACTTTCAAGCCGAGGATCGACTCGCACCACGGTGGCACGTGGGACAACCCTCTGGGAAAGCCTCGTGGGAAAGCCTCGTGGGAAAGCCTCGAGGGAAAGCCACAGATCCCTTGATCCACGCGAAGGGAAGTGTGACACTGCTGCTACAGTTGGAGAGGAAAGCGCCCGTGCATGCCCCCACTCGAGACGAGGACTGACTCCCCTGGGAAGACTCCAGAAGTACCTCAAGATCCATGTCAGCACTGGAGAGGAATCCTCAGGTTCTGGCACCGACTCCACACAAGGTCTTAGGCCCTGGCATCGACGGGAGAGGAATCCTGAGAGGCCCCCGAACTACTCGCATGGGCCCTGGCCTTCCCTGAGGCCAGCACAGCGGGTCCATGTGATCCCCGTCGTAAGTCGAGAGCACCTGGCACAACTCGAGAAAATCCAGGAGGTTCTCCCCTCCAGGCGAGATGAGGCCCATTTCCGCTGAGGTGTCTCGAGGCTAATCACACCTAACCTCTGGAACTTACAAAGGGTCCTTCACACCCTTGGCTGCAACTCAAGAAGTTCCCGACATACCCGTCTCCACTCGAGAGGAAGCACGAGAGACCCGCCCTCATCCAGAGGAGCCGCGTTTCCGCCTCCTAGCTCGAGAAAAGGGATCCTTTCACTGCGTGTTCGGGAAAGAATTCCCGGCGTTCCCGTCGCAACTCATGAGCAGGCCCTCTCCACAGGAAAAGGCGAGAGGAACTCCAGGGTATTGCCACCATTCCCGAGTCCCCCAGATGTCTCAGTCCATTCCAGGGAAAACCTGTTTTCCCAGCACTGCCTCGACTTTCAAGCCGAGTATCGACTCACACAACGGTGGCACGTGGGACAGCCCTGTGGGAAAGACTCGTGTAAATGCCTCGAGGGAAAGCCTTGAGGGAAAGCCACAGATCCCTTGATCCACTCGACGGGAAGCATGACACTGCTGCTACAGCTCGGGAAGAAAGCGCACGTGCATGCCCCCCACTCGAGACGAGGACTGACTACCCTGGGAGACTCCAGAAGTACCCCAAGATCCATGTCAGCACTGGAGAGGAATCCTCAGGTTCCGGCACCGACTCCACACAATTTCTTTGGCCCCGGCATAGACGCCAGAGGAATCCTGAGAGGCCCCGAGCAACTCGCATGGGGACTGGCCTTTACTGAGGCCCCAGTCGGGTCCCTGACGTCCCCGTGGTAAGTCGAGAGCACCGCCACAACAAGAAAA
>NW_017201029.1:0-6822 GCF_001704415.2 Capra hircus | reverse complement strand
GGAAAAATTCCCGGCAATTCCGTCGCATCTCAAGAGGAGGAGCTCTCCACAGGAAAGGCGAGAGAACTCCAGGTCATGCCACCATTCCCAGAGTCCCCCATGTCTCAGTCCATTCCAGGGAAAACTGTTTTCCAGCACTGCCGTCGACTTTTCAAGCCGAGGATCGACTCACACCACGGTGGCACGTGGGACAGCCCTGTGGGAAAGCCTCGTGGGAAAGCCTCTTGGAAAGCCTCGTGGGAAAGCCTCGAGGGAAAGCCACAGATCCCTTGATCCATAAGAAGGGAAGCGCGACACTGCTGCTACAGCACGGAGGAAAGCGCACGTGCATGCCCCCACTCGAGACGAGGACTGACTCCCCTGGGGAGATCCAGAAGTACCCAAGATCCATGTCAGCACTGGAGAGGAATCCTCATGTTCCGGTACCGACTCCACACAAGGTCTTAGGCCCCAGCATCGACAGGAGAGGAATCCAAGAGCACCCCGAGCAACTCACAAGGGGACTGGCCTTTCTTGGAGCCACAAGAGCCGGTCCCTGAGGTCCCCATCGTAAGTCGAGAGCACTTGCCGCAACTCGAGAAAACCCAGGAGGGTCACCCCTCCAGGCGAGATGAGGCCCATTTCCGCTGAGGTGACTCGAGGCTAATCACACCTAACATCTGGAACTTCCAAAGGGTCCTTCACACCCTTGCTGCAACTCAAGAAGATCCCCGACATACCCGTCTCCACTAGAGAGGAAGCACGAGAGTCCCGCCCACATCCAGAGAAGCCCCGTTTCCGCCTCCTAGCTCGAGAAGAGGGATCCTTTCCCTCCGTGGTCGGGAAAGAATTCCGGGCGTTCCCGTCGCATCTCAAGAGGAGGGTGCTCTCTACAGGAAGGGCGAGAGGAACTCCAGGGTCGTTCCACCATTCCCAGAGTCCCTCAGATTGTCTCAGTCCATTCCAGGGAAACCTGTTTTTCCTTCACTGCCTCGACTTTCAAGCCGAGGATCGACGCACAACACGGTGGCACGTTGAACAGCCCTGTGGGAAAGCCTCGTGGAAAAGCCTCGTGGGAAAGCCTCGAGGCGAAAGCCACAGATCCCTTGATCCACGCGAAGTGAAACCTGACACTGCTGCTTCAGCTCGTGAGGAAATCGCACATGCATGCCCCCACTCCAGACGAGGTCTGACTCCCCTGGGGGATACTCCAGAAGTAGCCCAAGATCCATGTCAGCACTGGACAGGAATCCTCAGGTTCCGGCATCAACTCCACACAAGGTCTAAGGCCCCGGCATTGACGGGAGATGAATCCCGAGAGGCCCCCGAGAAACTCACATGGGGAGTGGCCTTTCTTGAAGCCACCAGAGCGGGTCCCTGAGGTCCCCATCGTAAGTCGAGAGCAACGTGCCGCAACTCGAGAAAATCCAGGTGGGTTTCCCCTCCAGGCGAGATGAGGCCATTTCCCCTGAGGCGTCTGGAGGCTAATCACGCCTAACATCAGGAACTTCCAAAGGGTCCTTCACAACCTTGCTGCAACTCAAGAAGTTCCCCGACATACCCGTCTCCACTCGAGAGGAAGCACGAGAGTTCCGCCACATCCAGAGGAGCCCCGTTTCCGCCTCCTTGCTCGAGAAGAGGGATCCTTTCCCTGCATGGTCGTGAAAGAATTCCGGGCGTTCCCGTCGAATCTCAAGAGGAGGTGCTCTCTACAGGAAAGGTGAGAGGAACTCCAGGTTCGTGCCACCATTCCAGAGTCCCCCAGATGTCTCAGTCCATTCCAGGGAAAACTCTTCTCCCTGCACTTCCTCGACTTTCAAGCCGAAGATCGACTCCCACCACCGGTGGCAAGTGGGACAGCCCTGTGGGAAAGCCTCGTGGGAAAGCCTCGAGGGAAAGCCACAGATCCCTTGATCCACGCGAAGGGAAGCGTGATACTGCTGCTTACAGCACGGGAGGAAAGCGCACGTGCATGCCCCTACTCGAGACGAGAACTGACTCCCCTGGGGAGACTCCAGAAATACCCCAAGATGCATGTCAGCCCTGGAGAGGAATCCTCAGGTTCCGGCCCCGACTCCACACAAGGTCTTAGACCCTGGCATCGACGGGAGAGGAATAGCGACAGGACCTCTAGCAACTCGCATGGGACTGGGCCTTTCCTGAGGTCACCAGCGCCGGTCCATGAGGTCCCCGTCGTAAGTCGAGAGCACCTGCCGCAACTCCGGTAAAATCCCAGGAGGTTCTCCCTGCAGGTGAGATGAGGCCCGTTTCCACTGAGGTGTCTCGAGGCTAATCACACGTGAACTCTGGAACTTCTAAAGAGTCTTTCACAGTCATGAAGCAACTCAAGAAGTTCCCCGACATACCCGTCTCCACTCAAGTGGAAGCACGAGGGTCCGGCCACATCCAGAGGAGCTCCGTTTCCGGCTCGTAGCTCGAGATGAGGGATCATTTCCCTACTTGGTCGGGAAAGAATTCCCGGCATTCCCATCGCATCTCAAGAGGAGGCGCTCTCCAAACGAAAGGGGAGAGGAACTGCAGGGTCGTGCCACCATTCCAAGACTCCCCCAGATGTCTCAGTCCATTCCACAGGAACCTGTTTTCCCTGCACTGCCTCGGCTTTCACGCCGAGGATTGACTCACACCACCCTGACACGTGGGACAGCCCTGTGGGAGAGAGCCTCGTGGGAAAGACTCGAGGGAAAGTCACAGATCCCCTGGTCCACGCAAGCAGAAGCGTGACACTGCTGCTACAGCATGGGAGGAAAGGGAACGCTCATGCCCCACTGAACCACTGGGGAGACTCCAGAGGTACCCCAAGATCCATGTCAGCACTGGAAAGGAATCCTCATGTTCCGGCACCGACTGCACACAACGTCTTAGGCCCCGACATCGACGGGAGAGGAATCCGAGAGGCCCACGAGCAACTCGCATGGGGACTGCCTTTCCTCAGGCCAGCAAAGCGGGTCCTTGAGGTCCAGGTCGTAAGTTGAGAGCACCTGCCGCAACTCGAGAAAATCCAGGAGGTTCTCCCCTCCAGGTGAGATGAGGCCCATTTCCGCTGAGACGTATCGAGGCTAATCACACCTAACCTCTCGAACTTCCAAAGAGTCCTTCACACCCTTGCTTCAACTCAAGAAGTTCCCCGACATAACCGTCTGCACTTGAGAGGAAGCACAAGAATCCCGCCCACATCCAGTGGAGCCCCTTTTCTGCCTCCTAGCTCGAGAGGAGGGATCCTTTCCCTGCGTGTTCGGTCAAGAATTTCCGGCGTTCCCGTCGCATCTCAAGAGGAGGCGCTCTCCACACTAAAGACGAGAGGAACTCCAGGGTCGTGCCACCATTCCCTGAGTCCCCCATGTGTCTCAGTCCATTACAGGGAAAACTGTTTTCCCTGCACTGCCTCGACTTTCAAGCCGAGGATCGACTCACACCACTGTAGCACGTGGGACAGCCCTGTGGAAAAGCCTCGTGGGAAAGCCTCGAGGGAAAGCCTCGAGGGAAAGCCAGAGATCCCTTGATCCACGCGAAGGGAAGCGTGACACTGCTGCTACAGCTCGGAAGGAAAGCGCACGTGCATGGCCCCACTCGAGACGAGGACTTACTCCCTGGGGAGACTCCAGAAGTACCCCAAGAACCATGTCAGCACTGGAGAGAAATCCTCAGGTTAAGGCACCGACTCCACACAAAGGCCCCGCCATCGATCGATGGGAGAGGAATTCCGAAAGGCCCCTGAGCAAATCGCATGGGTTCTGGCCTTTCCTGAGGCCACCCAGAGCGGGTCCCTGAGGTCCCCGTCCTAAGTCGAGAGCACCTGCCGCAACTCGAGAACATCCAGGAGGTTCTCCCCTCCAGGCGAGATGAGGCCCTTTTCCGCTGAGACGTCTCGAGTCTAATCACACCTAAACTCTGGAACTTCAAAAGGGTCCTTCACACCCTTGCTGCAACTCAAGAAGTTCCCCGACATACCCGTCTCCACTCGAGAGGAAGCACGAGAGCCCAGCCCACATTCAGATGAGCCGTGTTTCCGCCTCGTAGCTCGAGAGGAGGGATCCTTTCCCTGCGTGTCCGGAAAGAATTCCCGGCGTTCCCGTCGCATCTCAAGAGGAGGGGCTCTAAACAGTAAAGGTGAGAGGAACTCCAGGTCGTGCCACCATTCCCAGAGTCCCCCGGATGTCTCAGTCAATTCCAGGGAAACCTGTTTTCCCTGCACTGCCTCGACTTTCAATCCGAGGATAGAGTCACACCACGGTGGCACGTGGGACAGCCCTGTGGGAAAGCCTCGAGGGAAAGCCTCGTGGGAAAGCCTGGAGGGAAAGCCTCGTGGGAAAGCCTCGAGGTAAAGCCACAGATCCCTTGATCCACGTGAAGGGAAGCCTGACACTGCTGATACAGCTTGGGAAGCGCACGTGCATGCCCCCACTCGAGACGAGGACTGACTCCCAGGGGAGTCTCCAGAAGTACCCAAGATCCATGTCAGCATTGGAGAAGAAATCCTCAGGTTCCAGCAACGACTCCACACAAGGTCTTAGGCCCTGGCATCGACGGCAGAGCAATCCCGAGAGGCCCTCGAACAACTCGCATGGGGACTGGCCTTTCCTGAGGCCACCAGAGTGGGTCCCTGCGGGTCCCGTTGTAAGTCGAGGGCACCTGCCGCAACTCGAAAATCCAGGAGGTTCTCCCCTCTATGCGAGATGATGCCCATTTCCACAGAGGCGTCTCGAGGGTAATCATATCTAACCTCTGGAACTTCCAAAGGATCCTTCACACCCTTGCTGCAACTCAAGAAGTTCCCCGACATACCCGTCTCCACTCGAGAGGAAGCACGAGAGATCCGCCCACATGCACAGGACCCCCGTTTCCGCCTCAAAGGACGAGAGGAGGAATCCTTTCCCTGCGTGGTGGGGAAAGAATTCCCGGCATTCCCGTCCCAAGAGGATGCGTTCTCCACAGGAAAGGCGAGAGGAACTCCAGGGTCGTGCCACCATTCCCAGAGTCTCCCACATGTCTCAGTCCATTCCAGGGAAACCTGTTTTCCTGCACTGCCTCGACTTTCAAGCCGAGGATCCACTCACACCACGGGGGCACGTGGGACAGCCCTGTGAGAAAGCCTCGTGGGAAACCTCGTGGGAAAGCCTCGAGGGAAAGCCTCGTGGGAAAGCCACAGATCCCTTGATCCACGCGAAGGGGAGCATGACACTGCTGCTACAGCTCGGGAGGAAAGCACATGTGCATGCCCCACTCGCGACGAAGTCTGACTCCCCCGGGGAGACTCCAGAAGTACCCCAAGATCCATGTCAGCCTGGAGAGGAATCTCTCAGGTTCCGGCACTGACTCCACACAAGGTCCTATGCCGGGGTCCAGCCCCGGTGGATCCAGGGAATTCGAAGGGTGGCGGCGTTGGCGTGGAAAGACTTGTTTATTTATTAATGTAAGATTAGATTAGGAACTATAGTGTAGTAAATAAGTGGACGAAGAGGGCTGAATAGCTTGGTTTACGCGGACGGCCAATAAAATTCCAGACAAGGACTTTGCACCACCTACGTTGGGCCACCGCGCCCCGCTTGAATATCTAAGGGTGCGTCGCCTTCGCCTTAAGCTCCTTTCGTGTGGGTCTTAACAGCCAGGGCAAGTAAGTAGACCTGGCGAGCCTCCGCACTCCAGGTGGAGATTCAGCCTGAAGTTAAAGTAAAGAGCAGAGAGAAGGAAAGGTAGAGAAGAAGAAAGAGAGAGAAAGACACGGGGGGAGCCAGAGTCCCAAGAAACCAGGCTGAGAGACTAGTTCGAGAAGCTGGTCCGAGAAACTGGCCCCCCGGCCGCTGGCCTCCTCCTTTATTGTTCAGAAGGCCTTTTATACTTTTGATAAAACATGGAGATCAATGATAACACAAAATTATGTAGTGTTCGCAACCCAGATTCTTTCTGTATATCATTTTGTATACAAAAGGTCTCAGGTGATTTACATTATCTTCTGGCCAAGAGGCTTGTTAACACTTTTTGGCTCTCTTCCTTAATGAATGTTAACTTTGTTTATCCTGAAGTGTTTTTCTTTAATCTGCATCTCCTTAAAGCATTAAAGTTACATCTCTATATAGAACAAAGGTGCAGTGGGTTATAACAAAGAAGGTACTTAACTCAAAGATCTAATGTTGCTAATACCATCTCTACTACTTGTTTTTCTATATACCAACTATATCCTAAAAGTAAAGGATATGAAAATTTGGCAGCAAGCATTGACCCAAAAAATGAACCTTTTAATCAGTCCTATTCTACAGATTTTGACTCCTCGGAAGCTCCTGCATTCCTAGGATGTTTTAAGCTTCCTGTGCCTCCTGCGGTCAGGAGGCCTCAAACAATCACAAGCGCAGCTGTACGAGTCCTACAGGCAGGCTAGAAAGCCATCAGAGGGTTTTTGGATTGAAACACTCTTTCAAATGCAGAAGACTAACGCCCTGAATTGACTTTTTCCAGAAAAGGTCAGAAGAGTGAAAAAGCAGAGCACAAAAACCGGCAGATTTTTGTTGGGGTACATGATTAAAAATTTCCAGAGGGTCCCTGAAGTCTGAGCATGCCTTGTGTATGTCAGCTTCCTTCCTCATAACCTTGTCACGGGCGGGCTTCCTCACAGTGGCTCCCGGCAGTCTTAGGCCCGGCATCGACGGGAGAGGAATCCCGAGAGGCCCCGAGCAACTCGCATGGGGACTGGCCTTTCCTGAGGCCACCAGAGCGGGTCCCTAAGGTCCCCGTCGTAAGTCGACAGCACCTGCCCGCAACTCGAGAAAATCCAGGAGGTTCTCCACTGCAGGCGAGATGAGGCCCAATTTCGCTGAGGGCGTCTCGAGG
>NW_017201028.1:0-6822 GCF_001704415.2 Capra hircus | reverse complement strand
CAGGGGACCCGCTCTGGTGGCCTCAGGAAAGGCCAGTCCCCATGCGAGTTGCTCTGGGGCCTCTCGGGATTCCTCTCCCGTCGATGCCGGGGCCTAAGACTTGTGTGGAGATGTTGCCTGAACCTGAAGATTCCTCTCCAGTGCTGACATGGATCTTGGGTACTTCTGGGTCTCCCCAGTCAGTCCTCCTCGAGTGGGGCATGCACGTGCGCTTTCCTCCCGAGCTGCAGCAGCAGTCCACCCTTCCCTTCGCGTGGATCAACGGATCTGTGGCTTTCTCTCGAGGCTTTCCCAAGAGGTTTTCCCACGAGGCTTTCCCACAGGGCTGTCCCACGTGCCACTGTGGTGTGAGTCGATCCGCGGCTTGAAAGTTGACGGCAGTACAGGTTATACAGGTTTCCCTGTTATGGACTGAGACATCTGGGGGACTATGGGAATGGTGGCACGACACTGGAGTTCCTCTCGCTTTTCCTCTGGAGAGCGCCTCCTCTTGAGATGGGACGGGAATGCCACAAATTCTTTCCCGACCACGCAGGGTAAGGATCAAACCTCTCAAGCTATGAGGCGGAAACGTGGCTGCTCTGGATGTGGGCGGGACTTTCCTGTTCCTGTCGAGTGGAGACGGGTATGTCGGGGAACTTCTTGAGTTTCAGCAAGGGTGTGAAGGACCCTTTGGAAGTTCCAGAGGTTAGGTGTGATTTGCCTGGAAACGCCTCTGCGGAAATGGGCCTCATCTCACCTGGAGGGGAGAACCTCCTGGATTTTCTCGAGTTGCGGCAGGTGCTCTCGACTTTCGACGGGGACCTCAGGGACCCGCTCTTGTGGCCTCAGGAAAGGCCAGTCCCCATGCGTGTTGCTCGGGGCCTCTCGGGATTCCTCTCCCGTCGATGCCCGGGCCTAAGACCTTGTGTGGAGTCGGTGCCGGAACCTGAGGATTCCTCTCCAGTGCTGACATGGATCTTCGGGTACTAATGGAGTCTCCCTTGTGGAGTCAGTCCTCGTCTCGAGTGGGGGAATGCACGTGCGATTTCCTCCCGAGCTGAAGCAGCAGTGTCACGCTTCCCTTCGCGTGGATCAAGGGATCTGTTTCTTTCCCTCGAGGCTTTCCCACGAGGCTTTCACACGAGGCCTTCCCACAGGGCTGTCCCACGTGCCACCATGGTGTGAGTCGATCCTCGGCTTGAAAGTCGAGGCAGTGCAGGGAAAACAGGTTTCCCTGAAATAGACTGAGACATCTGGGGGACTCTGGGAATGGTGGCACGACCCTGGAGTTCCTCTGGCCTTTCCTGTGTAGAGCGCCTCCTCTTGAGATGCGACGGGAATGCCGGGAATTGTATCCCGACCACGCATTGAAAGGATCCCTCCTCTCGGGCCAGGAGGAGGAAACGGGGCTCCTCTGGATGTGGGCGGGACTCTCGTGCTTCCTCTCGAATCGAGACGGGTATGTTGGGGAACTTCTTGAGTTGCAGCAAGGGTGTGAAGGACCCTTTGGAAGTTCCAGATGTTAGATGTGATTAGACTCGAGACGCCTCAGCGGAAGTGGGCCTCATCTCGGCTGGAGGGAGAACCTCCTGGATTTTCTCGAGTTGCGGCAGGTGCTCTCAACTTACGATGGGGACCTCAGGGACCCGCTGTTGGGGCCCAAGGAAAGGCCAGTCCCCATGCGAGTTGCTCTGGGGCCACTCGGCATTCCTCTCCCGTCGAAGCCGGGGCCTAAGACCTTGTGTGGAGTCAGTGCTGGAACCTGAGGATTGCTCTCCAGTGCTGACATGGATCTTGGGGTACTTCTGGAGTCTCTCCAGGGTAGTCAGTCATCGTCTCGAGTGGGGGCATGCACGTGCGTTTTCCTTCCGAGCTGTAGCAGCAGTGTGGAGCTTCCCTTCGCGTGGATCAAGGGATCTGAGACTTTCCCTCGAGGCTTTCCCACAAGGCTTTCCCACGAGGATTCCCCACAGGGCTGTCCCACGTGCCACCGTGGTGTGAGTCGATCCTCGGCTTGAAATTCGAGGCAGTGCAGGGAAAACAGGTTTCCTTAGAATGGACTGAGAAATCAGGGGGACTCTGGGAATGGGGCCTGATCCTGGAGTTCCTCTCGTCTTTCCTATGGAGAGCGCCTCCTCTTGAGATGCGACGGGAACGCTAGGAATTCTTTCCCGACCACACAGGGAAAGGATCCGTCCTCTCGACCTAGCAGGCGGAAACGGGGCCACTCTGGAAGTGGACGGGACTCTCGTGTTACTCTTGAGTGGAGACCGGTATGTCGGGGAACTTCTTGATTTGCAGCTAGGGTGTGAAGGACCCTTTGGAAGTCCCAGATGTTAGATGTGATTAGCCTCGAGACGCCTTCAGCGGAAATGGGCCTCATCTCGCCAGCAGGGGTGAACCTCCTGGATTTTCTCGAGTTGAGGCTGGTGCTCTCACCTTACGACGGGCACCTCAGGGACCCGCTCTGGTGGCCTCAGGAAAGGCCAGTCCCCATGCGAGTTGCTCGGGGGCCTCTCGGGATTCCTCTCCCGTCGATGCCGGGGCCTAAGATCTTGTGTGGAGTCGGTGCCGGAACCTGAGGATTCCTCTCCAGTGCTGACATGGATCTTGGGGTACTTCTGGAGTCTCCCCAGGGGTGTCAGTCCTCGTCACAAGTGGGGCCATGCACGTGCGATTTCCTCCCGAGCTTTAGCAGCAGAGTCACGCTTCCCTTCGCGTGGATCAAGGGATCTGTGGCTTTCCCTCGAGGCTTTCCCTCGAGGCTTTCCCACGAGGCTTTCCCACGAGGCTTTCCCACATGGCTGTCCCACGTGCCATCGTGGTGTGAGTCGATCCTCGGCTTGAACGTCCAGGCAGTGCAGGGAAAACAGGTCTCCCTGGAATGGACAGAGACATCTGGGGACTCTGGAATGGTGGCACGACCCTTGATTCCCTCTCGCTTTCATGTGGAGAGCGCCTCCTCCTGAGATGCCACGGGAAGGCCAGGAATTCTTTCCCGACCCTGCAGGGAAAGGATCCCTCCTCTCGAGCTAGAAGGCGGTAACGGGGCTCCTCTGGATGTGGGCGGGACGCTCGTGCTTCCTCTCGAGTGGCGACGGGTATTTCCGGGAACTTCTTGAGTTGCAGGAAGGGTGTGAAGGACCCTTTGTAAGTTCCAGAGGTTAGGTGTGATAAGCCTTGAGACACGTCAGCAGAAATGGGCCTCATCTCGCCTGGATGGGAGAACCTCCTGGATTTTCTCAAGTTTCGGCAGGTGCTCTGGACGTAGGACCGGGAACACAGGGACCCGCTCTGGTGGCCTCAGGAAAGGCCAGTCCCCATGCGAGTTGCTCGGGAGCCTTTCGGGATTTCTCTCCCGTCGATGCCGGGGCCTAAGACCTTGTGTGGAGTCGTGCCGGAACCTGAGGATTCCTCTCCAGTGCTGACATGGATCTTGGGGTACTTCTGGAGTCTCCCCAGGGAGTCAGTCCTCGTCCCGAGTGGGGCATGCACGTGCGCTTTCCTCCCGAGCTGTAGCAGCAGTGTCACGCTTCTCTTCGCATGGGTCAAGGGATCTGTGCCTTTCCCTCGAGGCTTTCCCAAAAGGCTGTCCCACGTGCCACGGTCGTGTGTGTCGATGTCGATCCTCGGCTTGAAAGTCGAGGCAGTGCAGGGAAAACAGGTTTCCCTGGAATGGACTGAGACATCTTGGGGACTCTGGGAATAGTGGCACGACCCTGGAGTTCCTCTCGCCTTTCCTGTGGAGAGCGCCTCCTCTTGAGATGCGACGGAACGTCGGGAATTCTTTGCCGAACACGAAAGGAAATGATCCCTCCTCTCGAGCTAGGAGGCGGAAACGGGGCTCTTCTGGATGTGGGCGGGACTCTCGTGCTTCCTCTTGAGTGGAGTCGGGTATGTCGGGGAACTTCTTGAGTTGCAGCAAGGCTGTGAAGGACCCTTTGAAAGTTCCAGAGGTTAGGTGTGATTAGCCTCGAGACGCCTCAGCGGAAATGGGCCTCATCTCGCCTGGAGGGGACAACCTCCTGGATTTTCTCGACTTGCGGCAGGTGCACTGGACTTACGACGGGACCACAGGGACCCCCTCTGGAGGCCTCAGGAAAGGCCAGTCCCCATGCGAGTTGCTCGGGAGCCTTTCGAGATTTCTGTCCCGTCGATGCAGGGGCCTAAGACCTTGTGTGGAGTCGGTGCCGGAACCTGAGGATTCCTCTCCAGTACTTACATGGATCTTGGGTACTTCTGGAGTCTCCCCAGGGGAGTCAGTCCTAGTCTCGAGTGGGGCATGCACGTGCGCTTTCCTCCCGAACTGTAGCAGCAGTGTCACGCTTCCCTTCGCGTGGATCAAGGGATCTGTGGCTTTCCCTCGAGGCTTTCCCACGAGGCTTTCCCACGAGGCTTTCCCACAAGGCTGTCCCACGTGCCACCGTGGTGTGAGTCGATCCTCGGCTTGAAAGTCGAGGCAGTGCAGGGAAAACAGGTTTCCCTGAAATGGACTGAGACATCTGGGGGACTCTGGCTTGGTGGCATGACCCTGGACTTCTTCTCGCCTTTCCTGTGGAGAGCGCCTCCTCTTGAGATGCGACGGGAACGCCGGGGAAGTCTTCCCGACCACGCAGAGAAAGATCCCTCCTCTCGAGCTATGAGGCGGAAACGGGGCTCCTCTGGATGTGGCGGAGACTCTTGTGCTTCCTCTCGAGTGGAGACGGGTATGTCGGGGAACTTCTTGAGTTGCAGCAAGGGTGTGAAGGACCCTTTGGAAGTTCCAGAGGTTAGGTGTGATTAGCCTCCAGTCGTCTCAGCGGAAGTGGGTCTCATCTCGCCTGGAGGGGACAACCTCCTGGATTTTCTCGAGTTGCGGCAAGTGCTCTCGACTTGCGACGGGGACCACAGGGACCCGCTTTTGTGGCCTCAGAAAAGGCCAGTCCCCATGCGAGTTGCTCGGGAGCCTTTCGGGATTTCTCTCCCGTCGATGCCGGGGCCTAAGACCTTGTGTGGAGTCGGTGCCTGAACCTGAGGATTCCTCTCCAGTGCTGACATGGATTGGGGTACTTCTGGAGTCTCCCCAGGGAGTCAGTCCTCGTCCCGAGTGGGGGCATGCACGTGCGCTTTCCTCCCGAGCTGTAGCAGCCAGTGTCACGCTTCTCTTCGCATGGGTCAAAGGGATCTGTGCCTTTCCCTCGAGGCTTTCCCAAAGGGCTGTCCCACGTGCCACCGTGGTGTGTGTCGATGTCGATCTCGGCTTGAAAGTCGAGGCAGTGCAGGGAAAACAAGTTTCCCTGGAATGGACTGAGACATCTTGGGGACTCTGGAATGGTGGCACGACCCTGGAGTTCCTCTCGCCTTTCCTATGGAGAGCGCCTCCTCTTGAGATGCGACGGGAACGTCGGGAATTCTTTGCCGAACACGAAAGGAAATGATCCCACCTCTCGAGCAAGGAGGCAGGAAACGGGGCTCTTCTGGATGTGGCGGGACTCTCGTGCTTCCTCTTGAGTGGAGACGGGTATGTCAGGGAACTTCTTGAGTTGCAGCAAGGCTGTGAAGGACCCTTTGGAAGTTCCAGAGGTTAGGTGTGATTAGCCTCGAGACGCCTCAGCGGAAATGGGCCTCATCTCGCCTGGAGGGGACAACCTCCTGGATTTTCTCGACTTGCGGCAGATGCTCTGGACTTACGACGGGGACCACAGGGACCCCCTCTGGAGGCCTCAGGAAAGGCCAGTCCCCATGCGAGTTGCTCGGGAGCCTTTCGAGATTTCTCTCCCGTCGATGCAGGGGCCTAAGACCTTGTGTGGAGGCGGTGCCGGAACCTGAGGATTCCTCTCCAGTACTGACATGGATCTTGGGGTACTTCTGGAGTTTCCCCAGGGGAGTCAGTCCTCGTCCCGAGTGGGGCATGCACGTGCTCTTACCTCCCGAGCTGTAGCAGCAGTGTCACGCTTCCCTTCGCGTGGATCAAGGGATCTGTGGCTTTCCCTCGAGGCTTTCCCACGAGGCTTTCCCACGAGGCTTTCCCACAAGGCGGTCCCACGTGCCACCGTGGTGTGAGTCGATCCTCGGCTTGAAAGTCGAGGCACTGCAGGGAAAACAGGTTTCCCTGGAATGGACTGAGACATCTGGGGGACTCTGGGCATGGTGGCATGACCCTGGAGTTCCTCTCACCTTTCCTGTGGAGAGCGCCTCCTCTTGAGATGCGTCGGGAACGCCGGGAATTCTTTCCCGTCCACGCAGGGAAAGATCCCTCCTGCTCGAGCTATGAGGCGGAAACGGGGCTCCTCTGGATGTGCGGAGGACTCTCGTGCTTCCTCTCGAGTGAGACGGGTATGTCGGGGAACTTCTTGAGTTGCAGCAAGGGTGTGAAGGACCCTTTGGTAGTTCCAGAAGTTAGGTGTGATTAGCCTCGAGACGCCTGAGCAGAAATGGGCCTCATCTTGCCTGCAGGGGAGAACCTCCTGGATTTTCTCGAGTTGCGGCTGGTGCTCTCGAATTACAATGGGGACCTCAGGGACCCGCTCTGGTGGCTTCAGGAAAGGCCAGTCACCATGCGAGTTGCTCGGGGCCTCTCGGATTCCTCTCGCGTCGATGCCGGGGTCTAAGACCTTGTGTGGAGTCGGTGCCGGTACCTGAGGATTTCGCTCCAGTACTGACATGGATCTTGGGTACTTCTGGAGTCTGGAGTCTCCCCAGGGGAGTCAGTCCTCAACTCGAGTGGGGGTGGTGGGCATGCACGTGGCGGGCTTTCCCCTCTCTACAAGCTGTGAGCAGCAGTGTCAGCTGAGTCCCTTGCGCGTGGATCAATGGGAGTCTGTGGGCTTTCTCGGCGCTCTTTTGAGGCTTTCCGGATCG
>NW_017201027.1:0-6823 GCF_001704415.2 Capra hircus | reverse complement strand
GAGAAGGGATCCTTTCCCTGAGTGGTCGGAAAGAATTCCGGCGTTCCCGTCGCATCTCAAGAGGAGGCGCTCTCCACAGAAAGTCGGAGAGGAAGTCCAGGGTCGTGCACCATTCCCAGATTCGCCAGATGTCTCAGTCCATTCCAGGGAAACCTGTTTTCCTTGCACTGCGTTGACTTTCAAGCCATCGATCGACTCACACCACGGTGGCACGTGGATAAGCCCTGTGGGAAAGCCTCGTGGGAAAGCCACAGATCCCTTGATCCAGGCGAAGGGAAGCATGACACTGCTGCCACAGCTCCGGAGGTAAGCGTACGTGCATGCGCCCACTCAAAACGAGGACTGACTCCCCTGGGAGACTCCAGAAGTACCCCAAGATCCATGTCAGCACTGCAGAAGAATCCTCAGGTTCCGCACCGACTCCACACAAGTCTTAGGCCCCGGCCTCGATGGTAGAGGAATCCGAGAGGGCCCCGAGCAACTCGCATGTGGACTGGCCTTTCCTGAGGCCACCAGAGCGGGTCCCTGAGGTCCCCGTCGTAAGTCGAGACACCTGCCGCAACTCGAGAAAATCCAGGAGGTTCTCCCCTCCAGGCGAGATGAAGCCCATTTCCGCTGAAGCGTCTGGAGGCTAATCACACCTAACCTCTGGAACTTCCAAAGGGTCCTTCACACCCTTGCTGCCACTCAAGAAGTTCCTGACATACCCGTCTCCTCTCGATAGGAAGCACGAGGGTCCCGCCCACATCCAGAGGAGCCCCTTTCCGCCTCGTAGCTCGAGATGTGGGGATCCTTCCCTGCTTCGTCGGAAAGAATTTCCCGGCGTTCCCGTCGCATCTCAAGTGGAGGCGCTCTCTACAGGAAATGCGAGAGGAACTCCAGAGTCGTGCCACCATTCCAAGAGTCCCCTAGATGTCTCAGTCCATTCCAGAGGAACCTGTTTTCCCTGCACTGCCTCGACTTTCACGCGAGGTTCGACTCACACCTCGGCGCCATGTGGGACAGCCCTCTGGGATAGCCTCGTGGTAAAGCCTGGAGGAAAAGCCACAGATCACTTGATCCACGCGACCGGGAAGCGTGACACTGCTGCTACAGCTCGGGAGGAAAGCGCACGTGCATGCCCCCATTCGAGACGAAAGACTGACTTCCCTGGGGGGCTCCAGAGCTACCCCAAGATCCATGTCAGCACTGTAGAGGAATCCTCAGGTTCCTGCCCCAACTCCTCGCAAGGTCTTTTTTTTTCTTTCCTTTTTACTCTTTTCTTTTGCATTTATTTAAACACAGTTCTCAAAAACTTTGAGTGAAATTGGGCCTCCTTTGGTAAGCAAAGAACCTGAAATTAGTATTTAAAAAATGAACAGGCAAAGTCTTCAGATCATCCACAACACAGGTGCAGTGTTCCCTTCTTTTTTCTCAAAACTCTGAACCACCCAGTTTTTTCCATATAGTCTTAAAAGCTAGAAGAACAAGAGTACATTTGTGGTGGAATATTATTTTCACTTGCTGATTACTAATTGAAATACCATTATCCCTTCTAACAGCTTAAGAAATAGCCTTTTTAAGGCATACATTGTGCAACTCATCTTCCCTGCTATGTATAATACAGATTACATAAAGGCTGTCAAAGTCACATTTATATAAGCATTAAGCATTTGCTGTATTGAAAGATCTTTAGTTTTTAACACTAGCAGTATAGAGTTACAGAGCGTAATTTTTATCACTTAACTGCAGGTATATTAAGTATGGTATGTTTCATGGACTCGAGGAAAACGGGCATTTTTTTCTTTAATTTACTACTGACAATCTAATCAGAACAGTTCTCCTAAGCATTGATATGTTAGAAAGAAAAGTAAAAACCAAACGTTATTGTTGCTTTTTGCCATTTGGTAGCATTTTACACACAGGCTTCAATCTTCAGAATACCCTGTATTCAGTAGAAAAACCATTTAAATGAAGTTCTGTACAATAGAAACTTCTCAGCAGTCAAAATTTTAGACTGTAAAAAAATACATGTAAAACATACTTTTCTGAAAACACCTTAACTTTGAACAAAGCACCGAACTACACAAATGCAGAATGAAAACAGCATTTCAACTCCACCAAAAGTAGTCATCATAAAAGGTGTAAAAGTCACCTAACTTCACCAGGCACTGTTCACTTTTTAAACAGGAGACAAAAAAAATATTGTCCACAAACAATATCCCAACTCTAGGCAGGTTTCAGAAAGTCTTCATCTTCATGCTTTAATAGCGATGAGGTGAGTATGATCGAGATCTGGAACGTGATCTGTATCCTCCACGACTATAGTAGGGAGAAGGTGACCGTCTTCTGTATTTCTGATCCCTGTCTTGAGCAGCTCTCCATCCTCCTCCTCCTCCTCCTCCTCCTCTGTACGATCTGCTGTAATAGTCCCGATCATCATAGCCTCGATCATATCCTCTGTCATAGTAATCTCGACGGCGTGAGCTGCCATAGGTAGGTCTCCCCATGTAAATTCCTGCTGTTGGAGTATGTGGTCTTTTCGTTATGGAGAAGTCAACTCTGATCCTACATCCATCAAGCTCCATTCCATTGGCACGCTCTTTTGCTTCCTTGGCATCATCTACATTTTCAAAGTATACAAAGGCAAAATCCTCTTGAACGTCTAGACTGCTGGTCATATACAATAGATACATCAGCAATTGGGCCATATTTAGAGAACATTTCTCTTAGATCTCTTTCTGTAGTATACAAGCTCAATCCAAATACTCCAAGACAACAGTTAGGATCAGGATTTGCCCGATTCCCAACATGACGCCAGCGAGTAGACATGGGAGAATGACTGTGGCTATGCCGTCTTCGATAATCTCTGCTGTAAGATCTGCTACGAGATCTTCTATGGGACCGGGACCGAGATCGTGACCTTGTATAATGCCTCCGAGAACTTCTTCTGGATCTAGACCTAGATTCCGATCTGGACCTGGACTTTGATCTGGAACGCCTGGAATCTTCCTTGGAGCGAGACCTTGCAGGGGTATGACTTGCAGATTTCCCAGATCCATGAGCACTTCCGCTTCTGGAAGCAGAACGAATCGATCGCCACATGACTTTCACTGCCTGTCGCCGCTCGATGTGCTTCAATCGAAGCTGCCAACCTCTCGCACCTTCAGTGTAGGGCTCCGCCGCAGCCTCACACCACACACCGGTGCCCCAGGCACTGAGAACCGAAACGCTCCGCCGCTCGGGCTCTCCACACAAGGTCTTAGGCCCCGGCATCGACGTGAGAGGAATCCTGAGAGGCCCCTAGCAACTCCCATGGGCACTGGCCTTTTCTGAGGCCACAGGAGCGGGTCCCTGAGGTCCCCATGCTAAGACGAGAGCACCTGCTCCAACTCAAGATAATCCAGGAGGTTCTCCCCTCCAGGCGAGATGAGGCCCATTTCCCCTGAGGCATCTCGAGGCTAATCACACCTAACCTCTGGAACTTCCAAAGGGTCTTTGACACCCTGCGGCAAGTCAAGAAGATCACCGACATACCCGTCTCCACTCGAGATGAAGCACGAGGGTCCCACCCACATCCAGAGGAGCCCGTTTCCGCCTCGTATCTAGAGAGGAGGGATCCTTTCCCTGCGTGGTCGGGAAAGAATTCCTGGCGTTCCCGTCGCATCTCAAGAGGAAGTGCTCTCCACAGGAAAGGCCAGAGGAACTCCAGGGTCGTGCCACCATTCCAAGAGTTCCCCAGATGTCTCAGTCCATTCCAGAGGAACCTGTTTTCCCTGCACTGCCATGACTTTCACGCCGAGGATCGTCTCACACCAAGGTGGCATGTGGGACAGCCCTGTGGGAAAGCCTCATGGGAAAGCCTAGAGGGAAAGCCACAGATCCCTTGATCCACGCAACGGGAAGCGTGACACTGCTGCTACCGCTCAGGAGGAAAGCGCACGTGCATGCCCCCACTCGAGACGAGGACTGACTCCCCTGGGAGACTCCAGAAGTACCACAAGATCCATGTCAGCACTGGAGAGGAATCTTCAGGTTCCAGCCCCGACTTCACACAAGGTCTTAGGCCCCGGCATCGACAGGAGAGGAATCCTGAGAGGCCCCCTAGAAACTTGAATGGGGACTGGCCTTTCCTGAGGCCACCAGAGCTGGCCCCTGAGGTCCCCGTCGTAAGTCGAGAGCACCTGCCGCAACTCGAGAAAATCCAGGAGGTTCTCCCCTCCAGGCGAGATGAGGCCCATTTCCACTGAGGTGTCTCGAGGCTAATCACACCTAACCTCTGGAACTTCCAAAAGGTACTTTACACCCTTGCTGCAACTCAAGAAGTTCCCCGACATACCCGTCTCCACTCGAGAATAAGCAAGATGGTCCCCCCACATCCACAGGAGGCGCGTTTCCGCCTCGTCGCTCGAGATGAGGGATCCTTTCCTTCCGGGGGACCAGCGTGAGGAATTCCGCCTATGGCAAAGGTCATGAGGAAGGAGGCTTGGCATGCGCAAAGGCGTGATCAAGCCTCAGGTAACCCCCTGTTCCCGAGCATCGAACCCCAAAACCAGAGTCTGTTTTATGCTCTCACCTACACTTCTGACTTTACGGGGGCTCTCCCCCATAACTGTTTCTCTCGGAGAAGAAGTAAACGTGCAGCTTCAAGGCAATAAATATTCTTGGGCATGACAAGAGTGTTTCAGCTTGCCGACTCCTCTGAAGGTTATCTAGCCCACCTTTATAGGTTTGTCCGGCCACATGTGATTGTTTACAGCCTCCCAACCTGAGAGGCATGAGATGTTTTAGACTTACTAAAGGCAAATTATTTTGGGGAGTTAGAAATTATTAGTATAGTTGGTTAGGAATTATATTGGTGAAGGGTTCTTCATTTGTTGTGTCAAAAATTGCTGCTAATTCCCTGCTCTGGGTGGGACAAGGATATTTTAGGTCAAACCTCTCTGCTGACAGACCAGCTTGTGTGACAGGATTATCCATACTGCTGCCACTAGGCACAAGATTGTTTACTGCCTCTCAACTGTAAACAGCACAGAGAGTTTTGGAGTATTTTGAGAGTCTTAATTAGCATAGGACTTTTTTCTTCTTGTTGAGTCAATGATTGCCACCAGGCCTCCATATCCTTAGGCACTTGGGAATATATTAATCAATGTATTTGGAATATAGCAAAGGAAATATAGCAGTTTTTTGATGTTAGCAATACTAGACTTTTTGAGTTAATGGATTTTCACTTTTGTAATAGATCACTGTACTTTGTTATATATCACTGTGTCCTTTCTATGTAAGAATGTAACTTTATCATATCTTAAGACTAAATAGATCTTAAGGGGAGAATTGATGAAAGGATTTTCATTTGTTAGGCTGATGTTTGCTGATAAATCTCCATGTTCCCTACCCTTATAATGAATATAACTAGTATATAGGAGAAATAAGTATTAACCTTTAAGCATATAGGAGAAATAAGAATTCACCTTTAAGACTAATCATGTTAACCTTGGGTTAAATAAATTCCTTTCTTGATTGTAACTCACTACACCCTCACCCTATAGGAATGTAACTTTTTTGGAGGGTGGTGCCTGGTTTAAGAAAAAACACCCTTGGAAGAAATAAGTTTATTTGGTTATCAGAAAGAAAGGATCATAAAATGTCAGCAGGTCTCATTCATGGCCAGAAGATGATGTAAGATCCCTAAGACCTTTTTTTTTATACATTTATGTGAAGCACCTGATTTTGATAAAGGTCAGGATGCCGACTCCTGCGTGACTCTGTATTCATCCCTATGTGTAACAAGAGGTATACAAGCAAAACCAAAAATAAAGAAATCAGATCAGTTTCCGGAAAGACTGATTCCCCCATGTCGCTTCTTTTTTGCTCCCGTTTTTTCTGGCTGAATTCTCTACTGGAGGATGGATGCTATTCCACGTAATCCAAGTTATTCAGCCTTCTTTTCTCCAATAATCTTCCTACTACACAATCCATTTCTAATCTCTTTATATCTGGGATTAAATATGTATATTTCCAAAGACGACGACTACGTCCCCACCTTCGAATCACGCTGGATCCACCGGGGCTGGACCACGCGGACTTTCCCTGCTTGGTCGGGAAAGTATTCCCGGCGTTCCCACCGCATCTCAAGAAGAGGCGCTCTCCACAGGAAAGGCGAGAGGAACTCCAGGGTCGTGCCACAATTCCAAGAGTCCCCCAGATGTCTCAGTCCATCCAGAGGAACCTGTTTTCCCTGCACTGCCTTGATTTTCACGCCGAGGATCGACTGGCACCATGGTGGCACGTGGGACAGCGATGTGGAAAGCCTCGTGGGAAAGCCTCGAGGGAAAGCCCCGTGAGAAATACCTCGAGGGAAAGACATAGATCTCTTGATCCACGCGACGGGCAGCGTGACACTGCTACTGCAGCTCAGGAGGTAAGCGTTCTTGCATGATCCCGCTGAGAAGAGGACTGACACCCCTGGGGAGACTCAAGAAGTACCCCAAGAACCATGTCACCACGGGAGAGGAATCCTCAGGTACCGGCCTCGACTTCACACAAGGTCTTAGGCCCCACCATCGACGGGAGAGGATCCTGAGAGGCCCCCGTAGCCACTCGGATGGGAACTGGCCTTTCCTGACGCCACCAGAGCGGGTCCCTGAGGTCCCAGCGTACGTTGAGAACACCTGCCACAATTCGAGAAAATCCAGGAGGTTCTCCCCTCCAGGCAAGATGAGGCCAATTTCCGCTGAGGCACTCGAGGCTAATCACACCTAAACTCTGGAAATTCCAAAGGTTCCTTCACAACCTTGCTGAAACTCAAGAAGTTCCCCGACATACCGTCTCCACTCCAGAGGAA
>NW_017201026.1:0-6823 GCF_001704415.2 Capra hircus | reverse complement strand
CCAAAGGGTCCTTCACACCCTTCCTGAAACTCAAGAAGTTCCCCGACATACCCGTCTCCGCTCTAGAGGAAACGAACCAGAGTCCCGCCCACATCCAGAGAGCCCCTTTTTCCCCTCCTAGCTTCAGAGGAGGGATCCTTTCCCTGCGTGTTGGGAAAAAATTCCCGGCGTTCCCGTCGTATCTCAAGAGCAGGCGCTCTCCACAGGAAAGGCGAGAGGAACTCCAGGGTCGTGCCACCATTTCCAGAGTCCCCAGATGTCTCAGTCCATTCCAGGGAAACCTGTTTTCCCTGCACTGCTTCGTCTTTCAAGCGAGGATCGACTCACACCATGGTGGCACGTGGGACAGCCCTGTGGGAAAGCCTCGTGGGAAAGCCTCGTGAGGAAGCCTCGAGGGAAAGCCACAGATCCCTTGATCCACGCGAAGGGGAAACGGACACTGCTGCTACAGCTCGGGAGGAAAGCACACGTGCATTCCCACTCGAGAGGAGGACTGACTCCCCTGGGGAGTATCCAGAAGTACCCAAGATCCATGTCAGCACTGGACAGGAATCCACAGGTTCCGGCACTGGCTCCACACAAGGTCTTAGGCCCCTGTTTCGACGGGAGAGGAATCCCGAGGGACCCCGAGCAACTCTTGGGACTGGCCTTTCCTGAGGACACCAGAGTGGGTCCCTGAGGTCCCCGTCGTACTTCGAGAGCACCTGCCGCACCTCGAGAAAATCCAGGAGGTTCTCCCCTCCAGGCGACATGAGGCCCATTTCCGCTGAGGCGTCTTGAGGCTAATCACACCTCACCTCTGGAACTTCCAAAGGGTCCTTCACACCTTTGCTGCAACTCAAGAAGTTCCCCGACTTACCCGTCTCACTTAGAAGAAGCATGATAGTTCCGCCCACATCCAGAGGAGCTCCGTTTTCCGCTTCCTAGCTCGAGAGGAGGGATCCTTTCCCTGCGAGGTGGGGAAAGAATTCCCCGCATTCCCGTCGCTTCTCAAGAGGAGGCGCTCTCCACAGGAAAGGCAGGAGGAACTCCAGCGGTCGTGCCACCATGTCCCAGAGTCCCCCAGATGTCTCAGTCCATTCCAGGGAAACCTGTTTTCCCTGCACTGTCTCTACTTTCAAGCCAAGGATCGACTCACACCATGGTGGTAATTGGGACAGCCCTGTGGGAAAGCCTCGTGGGAAAGCCTCCTGGGAAAGGCCTCGAGGGAAAGCCACAGATCCCTTGATCCACGCGAAGGGAAGCGTGACACTGCTGCTAGAGCTCGGGAAGAAAGCGCACGTGCATGCTCCCACTCGAGACGAGGACCGGACTCCACTGGGAGACTCCAGAAGTACCCGAAGATCCATGTCAGCACTGGAGAGGAATCCTCTGGTTCCGGCAGCCGGACTCCACGCAAGGTCTTAGGCCCTGGCATAGATGGGAGAGGAATCCCCAGAGGCCCACAAGCATACTCGCATGGGGACTGGCCTTTCCTGAGGCCACCAGAGCGGGTCCCTGAGGTCCCCGTCGTAAGTCGACAGCACCTGCCGCAAATTCGAGAAAATCCAGGAGGTTCTCCCCTCCAGGCGGAGATGAGGCCCATTTCCGCTGTAGACGTCTCCAGGCTAATGATACCTAACCTCTGGAACTACCAAAGGGTCCTTCACACCCTTGCTGCAACTCAAGAAGTTCCCCGACATACCCGTCTCCCCTCGAGAGGAAGCACGAGAGTCCCGCCCACATCCAGAGGATTCCCATTTCCGCCTCCTAGCTCGAGAGGAGGGATCCTTTCCCTGCGTAGTTCGGGAAAGAATTCCCGGCGTTCCCGTCGCATCTCAAGAGCAGGCGCTC
Organism: Capra hircus; assembly: GCF_001704415.2. NCBI lineage: Eukaryota > Metazoa > Chordata > Mammalia > Artiodactyla > Bovidae > Capra > Capra hircus. The sequence continues at coordinate 4,990 of NW_017201026.1, read as the reverse complement.
TCCACAGGAAAGGCGAGAGGAACTCCAGGGTCCTGCCACCATTCCCAGAGTCCCCCAGATGTCTCAGTCCATTCCAGGGAAACCTGTTTTCCCTGCACTGCGTCTACCTTCAAGCGAGGATCGACTCACACCACGGTGGCAACGTGGGACAGCCCTGTGGGAAAGCCTCGTGGGAAAGCCTCCTGGGAAAGCCTCCTGGGAAAGCCTCGATGGAAAGCCACAGATCCTTGATCCACGCGAAGGAAGCGTGATACTGCTGCTACAGCTTGGGAGAAAAGGGCACGTGCATGCCCCCACTCAAGTCGAGGACTCACTCTCCTGGGGAGACTCCAGAAATACCCCAAGATCCATGTCAGCACTGGAGAGGTAATCCTCAGGTTCCGGCACCGACTCCACACAAGGTCTTAGGCCCCGGCATCGACGGGAGAGGATTCCCGAGAGGCCCCCGTGCAATTCGCATGGGGACTGGCCTTTGCTGAGGCCACCAGAGCGGGTCCCTGAGGTCCCCGTCGTAAGTCGAGAGCACCTGCCGTAACTCGAGAAAATCCAGGAGGTTCTCCCCTCCAGGCGAGATGAGGCCCATTTCCGCTGAGGCGTCTGGAGGCTAATCACATCTAACATCTGGAACTTCCAAAGGGTCCTTACACACCCTTGCTGCAACTGAAGAAGTTCCAGGACATACCCGTCTCTACTCGAGAGGAAGGCACGAGAGTCCCGCCCACATCTAGAGGAGTCCGTTTCCGCCTCCTAGCTCGAGAGGAGGGATTCCTTTCCCTGCGTGGTCGGGGAAGATTTCCCGGCGTTTCCGTCGCATCTCAAGAGGAGGCGCTCTCTACAGGAAAGGCGAGCGGAACTCCAGGGTCGTGCCACATTCCCAGAGTCCCCCAGATGTCTCAGTCCATTCCAGGGAAAACTGTTTTCCCTGCACTGAGTCGACTTTCAAGACGAGGATCGACTCACACCACGGTGGCACGTGGGACAGCCCTGTGGGAAAGCCTCGCTGGGAAAGCCTCGAGGGAAAGCCACAGATTCCTAGATCCACGAGAAGGAAAGGGTGACACTGCTGCTACAGCTCGGGAGGAAAGCGCACGTGCATGCCCCACTCGAGACGAGGACTGACTCCACTGGGGAGACTCCAGAACTACCCCGAGATCCACGTAAGCACTGGAGAGGAATCCTCAGGTTCCGGCACTGGCTCCACACAAGATCTTAGGTCCCGGCATCGACGGGAGAGGAATCCCGAGAGGCCCCCGAGCAACTCGCATGGGGACTGGCCTTTCCTGGGCCACCAGTGCGGGTCCCTGAGGTCCCCGTAGTAAGACGAGAGCACCTGCCGCAACTCGAGAAAATCCAGGAGGTTCTCCCCTCCAGGCGAGATGAGGCCCATTTCCGCTGAGGCTTCTCGAGGCTATTCACACCTAACCTTTGGAACTTCCAACGTGTCCTTCACACCTTTGCTGCAACTCAAGAAGTTCCCCGACATACCCGTCTCCACTCGAGAGGAAACACGAGAGTCCCGCCCACATCCAGAGGAGCCCCATTTCCGCCTCCTAGCTCTAGAGGAGGGATCCTTTCACTGCGTGGTCGGGAAAGAATTTCCGGCGTTTCCGTCGCATCTCAAGATGAGGCGCTCTCCACAGGAAAGGCGAGAGGAAGTCCACGGTCGTGCCACCATTTCGAGAGTCCCCCAGATGTCTAAGTCCATTCCAGGGAAACCTGTTTTCCCAGCACTGCATCGACTTTCAAGCCGAGGATCGACTCACACCACGGTGGCACGTGGGACAGCCCTGTGGGAAAGCCTCGTGGAAAAGCCTCGTGGGAAAGCCTCGAGGGAAAGCCCCTGATCCCTTGATCCACGCGAAGGGAAGCGTGACACTGCTGCTACAGCTCGGGAGGAAAGCACCCGTGCATGCCCCCACTCGAGACGAGGACGGACTCCCCTGGGGAGACTCCAGAAGTTCCCCAAGATCCATGTCAGCACTGGAGAGGAATCCTCAGGTTCCAGCACCGACTCCACACAAGATCTTAGGCCCCGGCATCAAAGGGAGAAGAATCCCGAGAGGCCCCCGAGCAACTCACATGGGGACTGACCCTTTCCTGAGGCCACCAGAGCGGGTCCCTGAGGTCCCCGTCGTAAGTCGAGAGCACCTGCCGCAACTCGAGAAAATGCCAGGAGGTTCTCCCTCCAGGCGAGATGAGGCCCATTTCCGCAGAGGCATCTCGAGGCTAATCACACCTAACATCTGGAACTTCCAAAGGGTCCTTCACACCCTTGCTGCAACTCAAGAAGTTCCCCGACATACCCGTCTCCACTCGAGAGGAAGCACCAGAGTTCTGCCCACATCCAGAGCAGCCCCGTTTCTGCCTCCTAGCTCGACGGAGGGATCCTTTCCCTGCGTGATCGGGAAAGAATTCGCGGCCTTCCTGTCGCATCTCAAGAGGAGGCACTGAACACAGGAAAGGTGAGAGGAACTCCAGGGTCGTGCCACCATTCCCAGAGTCCCCCAGATGTCACAGTCCATTCCAGGGAAACCTGTCTTCCCTTCAATGCCTCGACTTTCAAGCCGAGGATCGACTCACACCACGGTGGCACGTGGAACAGCCCTGTGGGAAAGACTCGTGGGAAAGCCCCGTGGGAAAGCCTCATGGGAAAGCCCCGAGGGAAAGCCACAGATCCCTTGATCCAAGCGAAGGGAAGCGTGACACTGCTACTAGAGCTCGAGAGGAAAGCGCACCTGCAGGCCCCAACTCGAGACGAGGACTGACTCTCCTGGGGAGACTCAGAAGTACCCCAAAATCCATGTCAGCACTGGAGAGGAATTCTCAGGTTCCGGCACCGACGCCACACAAGGTCTTAAGCCAGCGTGACACTGCTGCTACAGCTCGAGAGGAAAGCTCACGTGCAGGACCCCACTCGAGACGAGGACTGACTCCCCTGGGGAGACTCAGAAGTACCCCAAGATCCATGTCAGCACTGGAGAGGAATGCTCAGGTTCCGGCACCGACTCCACACAAGGTCTTAGGCCCCGACTTCGACGGGAGAGGAATCCCGAGAGGCCCCCAGCAAGTCGCATGGGGACTGGCCTTTACTGAGGCCACCAGAGCGGGTCCCTGAGGTCCCCGTCGTAAGTCGAGAGCACCTGCCGCAACTCGAGAAAATCCAGGAGGTTCTCCCCTCCAGGCGAGATGAGGCCCATTTCCGCTCAGGCGTCTCGAAGATATTCACACCTAACCTCCGGAACTTCCAAAGGGTCCTTCAGACCCTTTTTGCAACTCAAGAAGTTCCCCGACATACCCGTCTGCACTCGAGAGGAAGCACGAGAGTCCCGGCCACATCCAAAGGAGCCCCGTTTCCGCCTCCTAGCTCGACGGAGGGATCCTTTCCCTGCGAGCTCGGGAAAGAATTCCCGGCGTTTCCGTCGCAACTCAAGAGGAGGCGCTCTCCACAGGAAAGGCGAGAGAAACTCCAGGGTCGTGCCACCATTTCCAGAGTCCCCCAAATGTCTCAGTCCATTCCAGGGAAACCTGTTTTCCCTGCACTGCCTCCACCTTCAAGCCGAGGATCGACTCACACCGCGGTGGCACGTTGGACAGCCCTGTGGGAAAGCCTCAGGGGAAAGCCTCGTGGGAAAGCCTCGAGGGAAAGCCACAGATCCCTTGATCCACGCGAAGGGAAGCGTGACACTGCTGCTACAGCTCGGGAGGAAAGCGCACGTGCATGCCCCCACTCGAGACGAGGACTGACTCCCCTGGGGAGACTCCAGAAGTACCCAAGATCCAAGTCAGCACTGGACAGGAATTCTCAACGTTTCGGCACCGACACCACACAAGGTCTTAGGCCCCGGCATCGACGGGAGAGGAATCCCGAGAGCCCTCCGAGCAACTGGCATGTGGACTAGCCTTTCCTGAGGCCACCAGAGAGGGTCCCTGAGGTCCCTGTCGGTAAGTCGAGAGCACCTGCCGCAACTCGAGAAAATCCAGCAGGTTCTCCCCTCCAGGCGAGATGAGGCCCATTTCCGCTGAGGCTTCTCGAGGCTAATCACATCTAAACTCTGGAACTTCCAAAGGGTCCTTCACACCCTTGCTGCAATTCAAGAAGTTCCCCGACATACCCGTCTCCACTCGAGAGGAAACACGAGAGTTCCGCCCACATCCAGAGGAGCCCCGTTTCTGCCTCCTAGCTCGAGAGGAGGGATCCTTTCCCTGCGTGGTCGGGAAAGAATTCCCGGAGTTCGGTCGCATCTCAAGAGGAGGCGCTCTCCACAGGAAAGGCGAGAGGAACTCCAGGGTCTTGCCACCATTGCCAGAGTCCCCCAGATGTCTCAGTCCATTCCAGGGAAACCTGTTTTCCCTGCACTGCGTCGACTTTAAAGCAGAGTATTGACTCACACCACTGTGGCACGTGGGACAGCCCTGTGGGAAAGCCTCGTGGGAAACCCTCGTGTAAAAGCCTCGAGCGAAAGCCACAGATCCCTTGATCCACGCGAAGGGAAGCGTGACACTGCTGCTACAGCTTGGGAGGAAAGCGCACGTGCATGCCCCCACTCGAAACGAGGACTGAATCCCTAGGGGAGACTCCAGAAGCACCCCAAGATCCATGTCAGCACTGGAGAGGAATCCTCACGTTCCGGCACTGACTCCGCACAAGATCTTAGGCCCTGGCAACGACGGGAGAGGAATCCTGAGAGGCCCGCGAGCAATTCGAATGGGGACTTGCCTTTCCTGAGGCCACCAGAGCGGGTCCATGAGGTCACCGTCGTAAGTCAAGAACACCTGCCGCAACTCGAGAAAATACAGGAGGTTCTCCCCTCCAGGCGAGATGAGGCCCAATTCCACTTAGGCGTCTCGAGGCAAATCACATCTAACATCTGGAACTTCCATAGGGTCCTTCAACCCTTGCTACAACTCAAGAAGTTCCCCGACATACCCGTCTCCACTCGAGAGAGCACGAGAGTCCGCCCACATCCAGAGGAGCCCCGTTTCCGACTCT
>NW_017201025.1:0-19255 GCF_001704415.2 Capra hircus | reverse complement strand
CCTTGAGCGTCCCGTCGTAAGTCGAGAGCACCTGCGCAACTCGAGAAAATCCAGGAGGTTCTCCCCTCCAGGCGAGATGAGGCCCATTTCCGCTGAGGCGTCTCGAGGCTAATCACACCTAACCTCTGGAACTTCCAAAGGGTCCTTCACACCCTTGCTGCAACTCAAGAAGTTCCCGACATACCCGTCTCCACTCGAGAGGAAGCACGAGAGTCCCGCCCACATCCAGAGGAGCCCCGTTTCCGCCTCCTAGCTCGAGAGGAGGATCCTTTCCCTGCGTGGTCGGGAAAGAATTCCGGCGTTCCCGTCGCATCTCAAGAGGAGGCGCTCTCCACAGGAAAGGCGAGAGGAACTCCAGGGTCGTGCCACCATTCCAGAGTCCCCCAGATGTCTCAGTCCATTCCAGGGAAACCTGTTTTCCCTGCACTGCCTCGACTTTCAAGCGAGGATCGACTCACACCACGGTGGCACGTGGGACAGCCCTGTGGGAAAGCCTCGTGGGAAAGCCTCGTGGGAAAGCCTCGAGGGAAAGCCACAGATCCCTTGATCCACGCAAGGGAAGCGTGACACTGCTGCTACAGCTCGGGAGGAAAGCGCACGTGCATGCCCCCACTCGAGACGAGGACTGACTCCCCTGGGGAGACTCCAGAAGTACCCCAAGATCCATGTCAGCACTGGAGAGGAATCCTCAGGTTCCGGCACCGACTCCACACAAGGTCTTAGGCCCCCCGGCATCGACGGGAGAGGAATCCCGAGAGGCCCGAGCAACTCGCATGGGGACTGGCCTTTCCTGAGGCCACCAGAGCGGTCCCTGAGTCCCCGTCGTAAGTCGAGAGCACCTGCCGCAACTCGAGAAAATCCAGGAGGTTCTCCCCTCCAGGCGAGATGAGGCCCATTTCCGCTGAGGGCTCTCGAGGCTAATCACACCTAACCTCTGGAACTTCCAAAGGGTCCTTCACACCCTTGCTGCAACTCAAGAAGTTCCCCGACATACCCGTCTCCACTCGAGAGGAAGCACGAGAGTCCCGCCCACATCCAGAGGAGCCCCGTTTCCGCCTCCTAGCTCGAGAGGAGGGATCCTTTCCCTTGTCGTCGGAAAGAATTCCCGGCGTTCCCGTCGCATCTCAAGAGGAGGCGCTCTCCACAGGAAAGGCGAGAGGAACTCCAGGTCGTGCCACCATTCCCAGAGTCCCCCAGATGTCTCAGTCCATTCCAGGGAAACCTGTTTTCCCTGCACTGCCTCGACTTTCAAGCGAGGATCGACTCACCCACGGTGGCACGTGGGACAGCCCTGGGAAAGCCTCGTGGAAAGCCTCGTGGGAAAGCCTCGGGAAAAGCACAGATCCCTTGATCCACCGAAGGGAAGCGTGACACTGCTGCTACAGCTCGGGAGGAAAGCGCACGTGCATGCCCCACTCGAGACGAGGACTGACCCCTGGGAGACTCCAGAAGTACCCCAAGATCCATGTCAGCACTGGAGAGGAATCCTCAGGTTCTGGAACCGACTCCACACAAGATCTTAGGCCCCGGGATCGACAGAAGAGGAATCTCGAGTAGTCCCCCGAGCAACTCGCATGGGGACTTGCCTTTCCTGAGGCCACCAAAGCGGGTGTCTGAGGACACCGTGGTAAGTGGAGAGCACCAACCGCCAACTCGAGAGCAACCAGGAGGTTCTCCCCGCCAGGCGTGATGAGGGCCCATTTCCTCTGAGGAGTCTCGAGGCTAATCACACCTAACCTCTGGAACTTCCAAAGGGTCCTTCACACCCTTGCTGCAACTCAAAAAGTTCCCCACATACCCGTCTCCACTCGAGAGGAAGCGAGAGAGTCCCGCCCAAATCCAGAGGAGCCCCGTTTCCTGCCTCATACCTCGAGAGGAGGGATCCTTTCCCTGTGTGGTCGGGAAAGAATTCCTGGCCTTGCTGTCACATCTCAAGAGGAGGCCGCTCTCCACAGGAAAGGCGAGAGGAACTCCAGGGTCGTGCCACCATTCCCAGAGTCCCCCAGATGTCTCAGTCCATTCCAGGGAAAACTGTTTTCCCTGCACTGCCTCGATTTCATGCCGAGGATCGACTCACACCACGGTGGCACGTGGGACAGCCCTGTGGGAAAGACTCCTGGGAAAGCCTCATGGGAATAGCCTCAAGGGAAAGCACACTGATCCCTTGATCCACTCGACGGGAAGCGTCGACACTGCTGCTACAGCTCGGGAGGGAATCGAACGTGCATGCCGCCACTCGAGACGAGACTGACTCCCCTGGGGAGACTCCAGAAGTACCCCAAGATCCATGTCAGCTTGGAGAGGAATGCCTCAGGTACCGGCACCAACTCGTCACGAGGTCTTAGGCCCCAGCATCGACGGGAGAGGAATCCCGAGAGGCCCCGCGAGCAACTCGCATGGGACTGGCCTTTCCTGAGGCCACCAGAGCGGGACCCTGTGGTCCCAGTCGAAAGTCGAGAGCACTTTCCTGCAACTCGAGAAAATCCAGGAGGTTCTCCCCTCCAGGTGAGATTGAGGCCCATTTCCGCTGAGGCGTCTCGAGGCTAATCACGTCTAATCTTCTGGAACTTCCAAAGGGTCCTTCACACCCTTGCGTCAATCTCAAGAAGTTCCCCGACATACCCGTCTCCACTCGAGAGGAAGTCACGAGAAGTCCTGCCCAACATCCAGAGGAGCCACGATTTCCAGCCTCAAAGCTCGAGAGAAGGGATCCTTTCCCTGCGTGTGCGGGAAAGAATTCCCGGCGTTCCCGTCACATCTGCAAGTGGAGGCACTCTCCACAGGAAAGGCGAGAGGAACTCCAGGGTCGTGCCACCATTCCCAGAGTTCCCCGAAATGTACTCAGTCCATTCCAGGGAAAACCTGTTTTCCCTGCACTTGCCTCGACTTTCAAGCCGAAGGATCGACTCACACCACGGTGGCACGTGGGACAGCCCTGTGGGAAAGCCTCGTGGGAAAGCCTCGTGGGAAAGCCTCGAGGGAAAGCCACAGTTCCCTTGATCCACGCGAAGGGAAGTGCGACACTGCTGCTACAGCTCGGGAGGAAAGCGCACGTGCATGCCCCCACTTCGAGACGAGGACTGACTCCCCTGAGGAGACTCCAGAAGTACCCCAAGATCCATGTCAGCACTGGAGAGGAATGCTCAGGTTCCGGCAACAACTCTACACAAGATCTTAGGCCCCGGCATCCACGGGAGAGGAATCCTGAGAGGCCCCCGAGCAACTCGCATGGGGACTGGCCTTTCCTGAGGCCACCAGAGCGGGTCCCTGAGGTCCCCGTCGTAAGTCGAGAGCACCTGCCGCAACTCGAGAAAATCCAGGAGGTTCTCCCCTCCAGGCGAGATGAGGCCCATTTCCGCTGAGGCGTCTCGAGGCTAATCACACCTAACCTCTGGAACTTCCAAAGGGTCCTTCACACCCTTGCTACAACTCAAGAAGTTCCGCCGACATACCCGTCTCCACTCGAGTGGAAGCACGAGAGTTACGCCCAAATCCAGAGGAGCCTCGTTTCCAGCCTAACTAGGCATCGAGAGGAGGGATCCTTTCCCTGCGTGTTCGGGAAAGAATTCCCCGCGTTCCCGTCGCATCTCAAGAGGAGGTGCTTCTCCACAGGAAAGGCGAGAGGAACTCCAGGGTCGTGCCACCATTCCCAGAGTCCCCCAGATGTCTCAGTCCATTCCAGGGAAACCTGTTTTCCCTGCACTGCCTCGACTTTCAAGCCGAGGATCGACTCACACCACGGTGGCACGTGGGACAGCCCTGTGGGAAAGCCTCGTGGGAAAGCCTCGTGGGAAAGCCTCGAGGGAAAGTCAGAAATCCCTTGATCTACGCGAGGGAAGCATGACACTGCTACTACAGCTCGAGAAGAAAGCGCATGTGAAGACGCCACACTAGAGACGAGGACTGACTCCCCTGGGGAGACTCCAGAAGTACCCCAAGATCCATGTCAGCACTGGAGAGGAATCCTCAGGTTCCGGCACCGACTCCACACAAGGTCTTAAGCCCCGGCATCGAAGGGAGAGGAATCCCGAGAGGCCCCCGAGCAACTCGCATGGGGACTGGCCTTTCCTGAGGCCACCAGAGCGGGTCCCTGATGTCCCCGTCGTAAGTCAAGAGCACCTGCCGTAAGTCGACACAATTCAGGAGGTTCTCCCCTCCAGGGGAGATGAGGCCCTTTTCCCCTGAGGGGTCTCGAGTCTAATCACACTGAACCTTGGAACTTCCAAAGGGTCCTTCACACCCTTGCTGCAACTCAAGAAGTTCCCCACATACACGTCTCCATTCGAGAGGAAGCTCGAGAGTCCCGCCCACATCCAGAGGAGTCCCCGTTTCCGCCTCCTAGCTCGAGAGGAGGGATCCTTTCCCTGCGTGGTGGGGAAAGAATTCCTCGTGTTCCTGTCGCATCTCAAGAGGAGGCGCTCTTCTCAGGAAAGGCGAGAGGAACTCCAGGGTCGTGCCACCATTCCAAGAGTCCCCCAGATGTCTCAGTCCATTCCAGGGAATCCTGTTTTTTTTACACTGCCTCGACTTTCAAGCCGAGGATCGACTCACACCACGGTGGCACGTGGGACAGCCCTGTGGGAAAGACTTGTGGGAAAGCCTCGAGGGAAAGCCCCTGATCCCTTGATCCACAGCGAAGGGAAGCGTGACACTGCTGCTACAGCTCGGGAGGAAAGCGCACATGCATGACCCCACTGGAGACGAGGACTGACTCCCCTGGGGAGACTCCAGAAGTTCCCAAAGATCCATGTCAGCACTGGAGAGGAATCCTCAGGCTCCGGCACCGACTCCACACAAGGCCTTAGGCACCGGCATCGACGGGAGAGGAATCCCGAGAGGCCCCCGAGCAACTCGCATGGCGACTGGCCTTTCCGTGAGGCAACCAGAGCGGGTCCCTGAGGTCCCCGTGGTAAGTCGAGACAACCTGCCGCAACTCGAGAAAATCCAGGAGGTTCTCCCCTCCAGGCGAGATGAGGCCCATTTCCGCTGAGGCGTCTCGAGGCTAATCACACCTAAGCCTCTGGTAAACTTCCAAAGGTCCTTCACACCCTTGCCTGCAACTCAAGAAATTCCACGACATACCCGTCTCCACTCGAGAGGAAGCACGAGAGTCCCGCCCACATCCAGAGGAGCCCCGTTTCCGCCTCCTAGCTCGAGAGGAGGGATCCTTTCCCTGCGTGGTCGGGAAAGAATTTCCGGCGTACCCATCGCATCTCAAGAGGAAGCGCTCTCCACAGGAAAGGCGCGAGGAACTCCAGGGTCGTGCCACCATTCCCAGAGTCACCCAGATATCTCAGTCCATTCCAGGGAATCCTGTTTTCCCTGCACTGCCTCGAGTTTCAAGCCGAGGATCGACTCACACCACGGTGGCACGTGGGACAGCCCTGTGGGAAAGCCTTGTGGGAAAGCATCGAGGGAAAGCCACAGATCCCTTGATCCATGCCAAGGGAAGCGTGACACTGCTGCTACAGCTCGGAAGGAAAGCACACGTGCATGCCCCGACTCGAGACGAGGACTGACTCCCCTGGGGAGACTCCAGAAGTACCCCAAGATCCATGTCAGCACTGGAGAGGGATACTCAGGTTCCGGCACCGACTCCACACAAGGTTTTAGGACCCGGCATCGACGGGAGAGGAATCCTGAGAGGCCCCCGAGCAACTCCCAAGTGGACTGGCCTTTCCTGAGGCCACCAGAGCGGGTCCCTGAAGTCCCCGTCGTAAGTCGAGAGCACCTGCCGCAACTCGAGAAACTCCAGGAGGTTCTCCCCTCCAGGCGAGATGAGGCCCATTTCCGCACAGGCGTCTCGAGGCTAATCACACCAGCCTCGGTAAATTCCAAAGGGTCCTTCACACCCTTGCTGCAGCTCAAGAAGATCCCCGACATACCCGTCTCCGCTCGAGAGGAAGCAGGAGAGTCCTGCCCACATCCAGAGGAGCCCCGATTCCGCCTCAAAGCTCGAGAGGAGGAATCCTTTCCCTGCGTGTGCGGGAAAGAATTCCCGGCGTTCCCGTCACATCTGAAGTGGAGGCACTCTCCACAGGAAAGGCGAGAGGAACTCCAGGTTCGTGCCACCATTCCCAGATTCCCCCAGATGTCTCAGTCCATTCCAGGGAAAACAGTTTTCCTTGCACTGCCTCGACTTTCAAGCCGAGGAGCGACTCACACCACGGTGGCACGTGGGACAGCCCTGTGGGAAAGCCTCCTGGGAATGCGTCGTGGGAAAGCCTCGAGGGAAAGCCACTGATCCCTTGATCCACTCGAAGGGAAGCGTGACACTGCTGCTCCAGCTCGGGAGGAAAGCGCTCGTGCATGCCCCCACTCGAGACAAGAACTGACTCCCCTGGGGAGACTGCCAAAGTACCCCAAGATCCATGTCAGCAATGGAGAGGAAACCTCAGGTTCCAGAACCAACTCCACACAAGGTCTTAGGCCCCGGCATCAACGGGAGAGGAATCCCGAGAGGCCCGCGAGCAACTCGCATGGGGACTGGCCTTTCCTGAGGCCACCAGAGCGGGTCCCTGAGGTCCGTATCGAAAGGCGAGAGCACCTGCCGCAACTCGAGAAAATCCAGGAGGTTCTCCCCTCCAGGCGAGATTAGGCCCATTTCCGCTGAGGCGTCTCGAGGCTAATCACACCTAACCTCTGGAACTTCCAAAGGGTCCTTTACACCCTTGCTGCAAATCCAGAATTTCCCCGACATACCCGTCTCCACTCGAGAGGAAGCACGAGAGTCCCGCCCACATACAGAGGAGCACCGTTTCCGCCTCCTAGCTCGAGAGGAGGGATCCTTTCCCTCCGTGGTCGGGAAAGAATTCCCGGCGTTCCCGTCGCATCTCAAGAGGAGGCGCTCTCCACAGGAAAGTCGAGAGGAAGTCCAGGGTCGTGCCACCATTCCCAGATTCGCCAGATGTCTCAGTCCATTCCAGGGAAACCTGTTTTCCTTGCACTACGTTGACTTTCAAGCCATCGATCGACTCACACCACGGTGGCACGTGGGATAGCCCTGTGGGAAAGCCTCGTGGGAAAGCCACAGATCCCTTGATCCAGGCGAAGGGAAGCATGACACTGCTGCCACAGCTCCGGAGGTAAGCGCACGTGCATGCGCCCACTCAAACGAGGACTGACTCCCCTGGGGAGACTCCAGAAGTACCCCAAGATCCATGTCAGCACTGCAGAGGAATCCTCAGGTTCCGGCACCGACTCCACACAAGGTCTTAGGCCCCGGCATCGATGGTAGAGGAATCCCGAGAGGCCCCCTAGCAACTCGCATGTGGACTGGCCTTTCCTGAGGCCACCAGAGCGGGTCCCTGAGGTCCCCGTCGTAAGTCGAGAGCACCTGCCGCAACTCGAGAAAATCCAGGAGGTTCTCCCCTCCAGGCGAGATGAAGCCCATTTCCGCTGAAGCGTCTGGAGGCTAATCACACCTAACCTCTGGTAACTTCCAAAGGGTCCTTCACACCCTTGCTGCAACTCAAGAAGTTCCCCGACATACCCGTCTCCTCTCGATAGGAAGCACGAGGGTCCCGCCCACATCCAGAGGAGCCCCTTTCCGCCTCGTAGCTCGAGATGTGGGATCCTTTCCCTGCTTCGTCGGGAAAGAATTCCCGGCGTTCCCGTCGCATCTCAAGTGGAGGCGCTCTCCACAGGAAATGCGAGAGGAACTCCAGAGTCGTGCCACCATTCCAAGAGTCCCCTAGATGTCTCAGTCCATTCCAGAGGAACCTGTTTTCCCTGCACTGCCTCGACTTTCACGCCGAGGTTCGACTCACACCTCGGCGGCATGTGGGACAGCCCTCTGGGATAGCCTCGTGGTAAAGCCTGGAGGAAAAGCCACAGATCACTTGATCCACGCGACCGGAAGTGTGACACTGCTGCTACAGCTCGGGAGGAAAGCGCACGTGCATGCCCCCATTCGAGACGAAGACTGACTTCCCTGGGGGGGCTCCAGAAGTACCCCAAGATCCATGTCAGCACTGGTAGAGGAATCCTCAGGTTCCTGCCCCCAACTCCTCACAAGGTCTTTTTTTTTTTCTTTCCTTTTTACTCTTTTCTTTGCATTTATTTAAACACAGTTCTCAAAACTTTTGAGTGAAATTGGGCCTCCTTTGGTAAGCAAAGAACCTGAAAGTAGTATTTAAAAAACGAACAGGCAAAGTCTTCAGATCATCCACAACACAGGTGTAGTGTTCCCTTCTTTTTTCTCAAAACTCTGAAGCACCCAGTTTTTCCATATAGTCTTAAAAGCTAGAAGAACAAGAGTACATTTGTGGTGGAATATTATTTTCACTTGCTGATTACTAATTGAAATACCATTATCCCCTTCTAACAGCTTTAAGAAATAGCCTTTTTAAGGCATACATTGTGCAACTCATCTTATTCCCTGCTATGTATAATACAGATTACATAAAGGCTGTCAAAGTCACATTTATATAAGCATTAAGCATTTGCTGTATTGAAAGATCTTTAGTTTTTAACACTAGCAGTATAGAGTTACAGAGCGTAATTTTTATCACTTAACTGCAGGTATATTAAGTATGGTATGTTTCATGGACTCGAGGAAAACCGGGCATTTTTTTCTTTAATTTACTACTGACAATCTAATCAGAACAGTTCTCCTAAGCATTGATATGTTAGAAAGAAAAGTAAAAACCAAACGTTATTGTTGCTTTTTGCCATTTGGTAGCATTTTACACACAGGCTTCAATCTTCAGAATACCCTGTATTCAGTAGAAAAACCATTTAAATGAAGTTCTGTACAATAGAAACTTCTCAGCAGTCAAAATTTTAGACTGTAAAAAAATACATGTAAAACATACTTTTCTGAAAACACTTAACTTTGAACAAAGCACCGAACTACACAAATGCAGAATGAAAACAGCATTTCAACTCCACCAAAAGTAGTCATCATAAAAGGTGTAAAAGTCACCTAACTTCACCAGGCACTGTTCACTTTTTAAACAGGAGACAATAAAAAATATTGTCCACAAACAATATCCCAACTCTAGGGCAGGTTTCAGAAAGTCTTCATCTTCATGCTTTAATAGCGATGAGGTGAGTATGATCGAGATCTGGAACGTGATCTGTATCCTCCACGACTATAGTAGGGAGAAGGTGACCGTCTTCTGTATTTCTGATCCCTGTCTTGAGCAGCTCTCCATCCTCCTCCTCCTCCTCCTCCTCCTCTGTACGATCTGCTGTAATAGTCCCGATCATCATAGCCTCGATCATATCCTCTGTCATAGTAATCTCGACGGCGTGAGCTGCCATAGGTAGGTCTCCCCATGTAAATTCCTGCTGTTGGAGTATGTGGTCTTTTCGTTATGGAGAAGTCAACTCTGATCCTACATCCATCAAGCTCCATTCCATTGGCACGCTCTTTTGCTTCCTTGGCATCATCTACATTTTCAAAGTATACAAAGGCAAATCCTCTTGAACGTCTAGACTGCTGGTCATATACAATAGATACATCAGCAATTGGGCCATATTTAGAGAACATTTCTCTTAGATCTCTTTCTGTAGTATACAAGCTCAATCCAAATACTCCAAGACAACAGTTAGGATCAGGATTTGCCCGATTCCCAACATGACGCCAGCGAGTAGACATGGGAGAATGACTGTGGCTATGCCGTCTTCGATAATCTCTGCTGTAAGATCTGCTACGAGATCTTCTATGGGACCGGGACCGAGATCGTGACCTTGTATAATGCCTCCGAGAACTTCTTCTGGATCTAGACCTAGATTCCGATCTGGACCTGGACTTTGATCTGGAACGCCTGGAATCTTCCTTGGAGCGAGACCTTGCAGGGGTATGACTTGCAGATTTCCCAGATCCATGAGCACTTCCGCTTCTGGAAGCAGAACGGGATTCCCCCTCGCCGTAGTTCTCCTCGCCGCTGTCGCTCATGACTTTCACTGCTGTCGCCGCTCGATGTGCTTCAATCGAAGCTGCCAACCTCTCGCACCTTCAGTGTAGAGGCTCCGCCGCAGCCTCACACCACACACCGGTGCCCCAGGCACTGAGAACCGAAACGCTCCGCGTCGCCTCCGCTCGGGCTCTCCACACAAGGTCTTAGGCCCCGGCATCGACGTGAGAGGAATCCTGAGAGGCCCCCTAGCAACTCCCATGGGCACTGGCCTTTTCTGAGGCCACAGGAGCGGGTCCCTGAGGTCCCCATCCTAAGACGAGAGCACCTGCTCCAACTCAAGATAATCCAGGAGGTTCTCCCCTCCAGGCGAGATGAGGCCCATTTCCCCTGAGGCATCTCGAGGCTAATCACACCTAACCTCTGGAACTTCCAAAGGGTCTTTGACACCCCTGCTGCAAGTCAAGAAGATCACCGACATACCCGTCTCCACTCGAGATGAAGCACGAGGGTCCCGCCCACATCCAGAGGAGCCCCGTTTCCGCCTCGTATCTAGAGAGGAGGGATCCTTTCCCTGCGTGGTCGGGAAAGAATTCCTGGCGTTCCCGTCGCATCTCAAGAGGAAGTGCTCTCCACAGGAAAGGCCAGAGGAACTCCAGGGTCGTGCCACCATTCCAAGAGTTCCCCAGATGTCTCAGTCCATTCCAGAGGAACCTGTTTTCCCTGCACTGCCACGACTTTCACGCCGAGGATCGTCTCACACCAAGGTGGCATGTGGGACAGCCCTGTGGGAAAGCCTCATGGGAAAGCCTAGAGGGAAAGCCACAGATCCCTTGATCCACGCGACGGGAAGCGTGACACTGCTGCTACCGCTCGGGAGGAAAGCGCACGTGCATGCCCCCACTCGAGACGAGGACTGACTCCCCTGGGGAGACTCCAGAAGTACCACAAGATCCATGTCAGCACTGGAGAGGAATCTTCAGGTTCCAGCCCCGACTTCACACAAGGTCTTAGGCCCCGGCATCGACAGGAGAGGAATCCTGAGAGGCCCCCTAGAAACTTGAATGGGGACTGGCCTTTCCTGAGGCCACCAGAGCTGGCCCCTGAGGTCCCCGTCGTAAGTCGAGAGCACCTGCCGCAACTCGAGAAAATCCAGGAGGTTCTCCCCTCCAGGCGAGATGAGGCCCATTTCCACTGAGGTGTCTCGAGGCTAATCACACCTAACCTCTGGAACTTCCAAAAGGTACTTTACACCCTTGCTGCAACTCAATAAGTTCCCCGACATACCCGTCTCCACTCGAGAATAAGCAAGATGGTCCCCCCCACATCCACAGGAGGCGCGTTTCCGCCTCGTCGCTCGAGATGAGGGATCCTTTCCTTCCGGGGGCCAGCGTGAGGAATTCCGCCTATGGCAAAGGTCATGAGGAAGGAGGCTTGGCATGCCAAAGGCGTGATCAAGCCTCAGGTAACCCCCTGTTCCCGAGCATCGAACCCCAAAACCAGAGTCTGTTTTATGCTCTCACCTACACTTCTGACTTTACGGGGGCTCTCCCCCATAACTGTTTCTCTCGGAGAAGAAGTAAACGTGCAGCTTCAAGGCAATAAATATTCTTGGGCATGACAAGAGTGTTTCAGCTTGCCGACTCCTCTGAAGGTTATCTAGCCCACCTTTATAGGTTTGTCCGGCCACATGTGATTGTTTACAGCCTCCCAACCTGAGAGGCATGAGATGTTTTAGACTTACTAAAGGCAAATTATTTTGGGGAGTTAGAAATTATTAGTATAGTTGGTTAGGAATTATATTGGTGAAGGGTTCTTCATTTGTTGTGTCAAAAATTGCTGCTAATTCCCTGCTCTGGGTGGGACAAGGATATTTTAGGTCAAACCTCTCTGCTGACAGACCAGCTTGTGTGACAGGATTATCCATACTGCTGCCACTAGGCACAAGATTGTTTACTACCTCTCAACTGTAAACAGCACAGAGAGTTTTGGAGTATTTTGAGAGTCTTAATTAGCATAGGACTTTTTCTTCTTGTTGAGTCAATGATTGCCACCAGGCCTCCATATCCTTAGGCACTTGGGAATATATTAATCAATGTATTTGGAATATAGCAAAGGAAATATAGCAGTTTTTGATGTTAGCAATACTAGACTTTTTGAGTTAATGGATTTTCACTTTTGTAATAGATCACTGTACTTTGTTATATATCACTGTGTCCTTTCTATGTAAGAATGTAACTTTATCATATCTTAAGACTAAATAGATCTTAAGGGGAGAATTGATGAAAGGATTTTCAATTTGTTAGGCTGATGTTTGCTGATAAATCTCCATGTTCCCTACCCTTATAATGAATATAACTAGTATATAGGAGAAATAAGTATTAACCTTTAAGCATATAGGAGAAATAAGAATTCACCTTTAAGACTAATCATGTTAACCTTGGGTTAAATAAATTCCTTTCTTGATTGTAACTCACTACACCCTCACCCTATAGGAATGTAACTTTATTTGGAGGGTGGTGCCTGGTTTAAGAAAAAACACCCTTGGAAGAAATAAGTTTATTTGGTTATCAGAAAGAAAGGATCATAAAATGTCAGCAGGTCTCATTCATGGCCAGAAGATGATGTAAGATCCCTAAGACCTTTTTTTTATACATTTATGTGAAGCACCTGATTTTGATAAAGGTCAGGATGCCGACTCCTGCGTGACTCTGTATTCATCCCTATGTGTAACAAGAGGTATACAAGCAAAACCAAAAATAAAGAAATCAGATCAGTTTCCGGAAAGACTGATTCCCCCATGTCGCTTCTTTTTTGCTCCCGTTTTTCTGGCTGAATTCTCTACTGGAGGATGGATGTTATTCCACGTAATCCAAGTTATTCAGCCTCTTTTTCTCCAATAATCTTCCTACTACACTATCCATTTCTAATCTCTTTATATCTGGGATTAAATATGTATATTTCCAAAGACGACGACTACGTCCCCACCTTCGAATCACCCTGGATCCACCGGGGCTGGACCACGGCACTTTCCCTGCTTGGTCGGGAAAGAATTCCCGGCGTTCCCACCGAATCTCAAGAAGAGGCGCTCTCCACAGGAAAGGCGAGAGGAATTCCAGGGTCGTGCCACAATTCCAAGAGTCCCCCAGATGTCTCAGTCCATTCCAGAGGAACCTGTTTTCCCTGCACTGCCTTGATTTTCACGCCGAGGATCGACTGGCACCACGGTGGCACGTGGGACAGCGATGTGGGAAAGCCTCGTGGGAAAGCCTCGAGGGAAAGCCCCGTGGGAAATACCTCGAGGGAAAGACACAGATCTCTTGATCCACGCGACGGGCAGAGTGACACTGCTACTGCAGCTCGGGAGGTAAGCGTTCTTGCATGATCCCGCTGAGAAGAGGACTGACACCCCTGGGGAGACTCAAGAAGTACCCCAAGAACCATGTCAGCACGGGAGAGGAATCCTCAGGTACCGGCCTCGACTTCACACAAGGTCTTAGGCCCCACCATCGACGGGAGAGGAATCCCGAGAGGCCCCGTAGCCACTCGGATGGGAACTGGCCTTTCCTGACGCCACCAGAGCGGGTCCCTGAGGTCCCAGCGTACGTTGAGAACACCTGCCACAATTCGAGAAAATCCAGGAGGTTCTCCCCACCAGGCAAGATGAGGCCAATTTCCGCTGAGGCTCTCGAGGCTAATCACACCTAAACTCTGGAAATTCCAAAGGTTCCTTAACAACCTTGCTGAAACTCAAGAAGTTCCCCGACATACCGTCTCCACTCCAGAGGAAGCACGAGGGTCCCGCCCACATCCAGAGGAGCCCCGTTTATGCCTCGGACCTCGAGATGACGGATCCTTTCCCTGCTTGGTCGGGAAAGAATTCCCGGCGTTCCCGTCCCATCTCAAGAGGAGGCGCTCTCCACAGGAAAGGCGAGCGGAACTCCAGGGTCGTACCACCATTCCAAGAGTCCCCCAGATGTCTCAGTCCATTCCAGAGGAACATGTTTTCCCTGCACTGCCTCGACTTTCAAGCCGAGGATCGACTCACACCCTGGTGGCAGGTGGGACAGCCCTGTGGGAAAGACTCTTGGGAAAGCCTTGAAGGAAAGACTTGAGTGAAAGCTACAGATCCCTTGACCACGCGTTAGGAAGCGTGACACTGCTGCTACAGCTCGGGAGGAAAGCGCACGTGCATGCCCACACTCGAGACGAGGACTGACTTCCCTGGGGAGACTCCAGAAGTACCCCAAGAACCATGTCAGCACTGGAGAGGAATCCTCAGGATCCGGCCTCGACTCCACACAAGGTCTTAGGCCCCGGCATCGACCCAAGAGGAATCCCGAGAGTCCCCCTGGCAACTTGCATGGGGACTGGCCTTTCCTGAGGCCACGAGACCGGGTCCCTGAGGTCCCCGTCGTAATTCGAGAGCACCTGCCGTAACTCGAGAAAATCCAGGAGGTTCTCCCCTACAGCAAAATGAGGCCTATTTCCACTGACGCATCTAGAGGCTAAGCACACCTAACCTCTGGAACTTCCAATGGTTCCTTCACACACTTGCTGCAACTCAAGAGCTTTCCCGACACACCCGTCTACACTCAAAGGAAAGCACGAGGGTCCCGCCCACATCCAGAGAAGCCCCGATCCCCCCTCGAGGCTCCAAAGGAGAGATCTTTTAAATGCTTGCATTTCCCGAGTCGAAGACCTTGTGTTGAGTTGGGACCGGAAACTGAGGATTCCTCTCCAGTGCTGACGTGGATTTTTGGGTACTTCTGGACTCTCCCCAGGGGAGTCAGTCCTCGTCTCGAGTGGGGAAATGCACGTGGGCTTTCCTCCCTAAAGGTGGCAGCAGTGTCATGCTACCCGACGGGTGGATCAAGGGATGTGTGGCTTTCCCTGTAGGATTTCCCATGAGGCTTTCCCACGAGGCTAACACACAGGGCTGTCCCACGTGCCACCGTGGTGTGAGTCGATCCTCGGCGTGACAGTCAAGGCAGTGCAGGTAAAAGAGTTTCCTTTGGAATGGACTCAGTCCTCTGGGGGACTCTTGGATTGGTGGCACGACCCTGGAGTTCCTCTCGCCTTTCCTGTGGAGAGCGCTTCCTCTTGAGATGCGACGGGAATGCCGGGAATTCTTTCCAGACCACGCAGGGAAAGGATCCCTCATCTCGAGCTACAAGGAGGAAAAGGGCCTCCTCTGGATGTGCAAGGGACGCTCGCGCTTCCTCTCGAGTGGACAAGGGTATGTCGGGGAACTTCTTGAGTTGCAGCAAAGGTGTGAAGGACCCTATGGAAGTTCCAAAGGTTAGATGTGATTAGCCTCGAGTCCGCCTCAGCGGAAATGGGCCTCATCTAGCCTGGAGGGGAGAATCTACAGGATTTTCTCGAGTTGCGGTAGGTGCTCTCGATTTACGACGGGGACCACAGGGACCGTATCTGGTGGCCTCAGGAAAGGCCACTCTCCGTGCGAGTTGCTTATTGGCCTCTCGGGATTCCTCTCCCGTCGATGCCGGGGCCTAAGACCTTGTGTGGATCCGTGCCGGAACCTGAGGATTCCTCTCCAGTGCTGACATGGATCTTGGGATTCTTCTGGAGTCTCCCCAGGGTAGTCAGTCCTCGTTACGAGTGGGGGCATGGCACGTGCGGTTTCCTCCCGAGCTGTAGCAGCGGCGTCATGATTCCCTTCGCGTGGATCAAGGGATCTGAGGCTTTCCGTCGAGGCTTTCCCACGAGGCTTTCCCACGAGACTTTCCCACAGGGCTGTCCCACGTGCCACCGTGATGTGAGTCGATCCTCGGCATGAAAGTTGAGGCAGTGCAGGGAAAACAGGTTTCCCTGGAATGGAGTGAGCCTCTGCGGGACTCTGGGAATGGTGGCACGACCCTGGAGTTCCTCTCGCCTTTCCTGTGGAGAGCGCCTCCTCTTGAGATGCGACGGGAACGCCGGAAATTCATCCAGAACACGCAGGGAAAGGATCCCTTCTCTCGAGCTAGGAGGCGGAAACGGGGCTCCTCTGGATGTGGGCGGGACCTCGTGCTTCCTCTCGAGTGGAGACGGGTATGTCGGGGAACTTCTTGAGTTGCAGCAAGGGTGTGAAGGACCCTTTGGAAGTTCCAGTGGTTAGGTGTGATTAGCCTTGAGATGATCTCAGCAGAAAGGGGCCTCATCTCTCCTGGAAGGGAGAACCTCCTGGATTTTCTCGAGTTGCGGCAGGTGCTCTCGACTTACGACGGGGACCTCAGGGACCCGCTCTGGGGGCCTCAGGAAAGGCCAGTCCCCATGCGAGTTGCGCAGGGGCCTCTCGGGATTCCTCTCCCGTCGATGCTGGGGCCTAAGACCTTGTGTGGAGTCGGTGCCAGAAAGCTGAGGAGTCCTCTCCAGTGCTGACATGGATCTTGGGATACTTCTTGAGTCTCCCCAGGGCAGTCAGTCCTCGTTACGAGTGGGGGCATGCACGTGCAATTTCCTCCCGAGCTGTAGCAGCAGTGTCACGCTTCCCTTCGCGTGGAACAAGGGATCTGTGGCTTTCCCTCGAGGCTTTCCCACGAGGCTTTCCCATGAGGCTTTCCCACAGGGCTGTCCCACGTGCCACCTTGGTGTGAGTCGATCCTCGGCTTGAAAGTCCAGGCAGTGAAGGGAAAACAGGTTTCCCTGGAATGGACCGAGACATCTGGGAGACTCTGGGAATGGTGGCACGACCCTGGAGTTCCTCTCGCCTTTCCTGTGGAAAGCGCCTCTTCTTGAGATGCGACGAGGAACGCCAGGAATTCTTGCCCGACCACGCAGGGAAAGGATCCCTCCTCTCGACCTAGGAGGCGAAAACGAGGCTCCTCTGGATGTGGGAGGGACTCTCGTGCTTCCTCTCGAGTGGAGACGGGTATGTCGGGGAACTTCTTGAGTTGCAGCAAGGGTGTGAAGGACCCTTTGGAAGTTCCAGAGGTTTGGTGTGATTAGCCTCGAGACGCCTCAGCGGAAATGGGCCTCATCTCGCCTGGAGGGGAGAACCTCCTGGAATTTCTCGAGTTGCGGCAGGTGCTCTCGACTTACGACGGGGACCTCAGGGACCCGCTCTGGTGGCCTCAGGAAAGGCCAGTCCCCATGCGAGTTGCTCGGGGGCCTCTCGGGATTTCTCTCCCGTCGGTGCCAGGGCCTAAACCTTCTGTGGAATTGGTGCCGGAACTTGAGGATTCCTGTTCTGTGCTGACATGGATCTTGGGGCACTTCTGGAGTCTCCCCAGGGGAGTCAGTCCTCGTCTCGTGTGGGGGCATGCACGTGCGTTTCCTCCCGAGCTGTAGCAGGGGTGTCATGCTTCCCTTCGCGTAGATCAAGGGATATGTGGCTTTCCCTCGAGGCTTTCCACGAGGTTTTTCCACGAGGCTTTCCCACAGGGCTGTCCCACGTGCCACCATGGTGTGAGTCGATAATCAGCTTGAAAGTCGAGGCAGTGCAGGGAAAACAGGTTTCCCTGGAATGGACTGAGACATCTGGGGAACTCTGGGAATGGTGGCACGACCCTGGAGTTCCTCTCGCCTTTCCTGCCGAAAGCGCCTCTTCTTGAGATGTGACGGGAACGCCGGGAATTCTTGCCCGAACACGCTGTGAAATGATCCCTCCTCTCGAGCTAGGAGGCGGAAACGGGGCTTCTCTGGATGTGGGCGGGACTCTCGTGCTTCCTCTCGAGTGGAGACGGGTATGTCGGGGAACTTCTTGAGTTGCAGCAAGGGTGTGAAGGACCCTTTGGAATTTCCAGAGGTTAGGTGTGATTAGCCTAGAGACGCCTCAGCGGAAATGGCCTCATCTCGCCTGGAGGGGAGAACCTCCTGGATTTTCTCGAGCTGCGGCAGGTGCTCTCGACTTATGACGGGGACCTCAGGGACCCGCTCTGGTGGCCTCAGGAAAGGCCAGTCCCCATGCGAGTTGCTCGGGGGCCTCTCGAGATTCCTCTCCCGTCGATTCGGGGCCTAAGACCTTGTGTGGAGTCGGTGCCGGAATCTGAGGGTTCCTCTCCAGTGCTGACATGGATCTTGGGATACTTCTTGGAGTCTCCCCAGGGGAGTCAGTCCTCGTCTCAAGTGGGGGCATGCACGTGCGCTTTCCTCCCGAGCTGTAGCAGCAGCGTCACGCTTCCCTTCGTGTGGATCAAGGGATCTGTGGCTTTCCCAGTAGGCTTTCCCACGAGGCCTTCCCATGAGGCTTTCCCACAGGGCTGTTCCACGTGCCACCGTGGTTGTGAGTCGATCCTCAGCTTGAATGCCGTGGCAGTGCAGGGAAAGCATGGAAAACAGGTTTCCCTGGAAAGGACTGAGACATCAGGGGGACTTTGGGTATGGTGGCACGACCCTGGAGTTCCTCTCGCCTTTCCTGTGGAGAGCGCCTCCTCTTGAGATGCGACGGGAACGCCGGAAATTCTTTCCCGTACACGCAGGGAAAGGATCCCTTCTCTCGAGCTAGGAGGCGGAAACGGGGCTCCTCTGGATGTGGGCGGGACCTCGTGCTTCCTCTCGAGTGGAGACGGGTATGTCGGGGAACTTCTTGAGTTTGCAGCAAGGGTGTGAAGGACCCTTTGGAAGTTCCAGTGGTTAGGCGGTGATTAGCCTTGAGATGTCTCAGCGGAAAGGGGCCTCATCTCTCCTGGAAGGGAGAACCTCCTGGATTTTCTCGAGTTGCGGCAGGTGCTCTCGACTTACGACCGGGGACCTCAGGGACCCGCTCTGGTGGCCTCAGGAAAGGCCAGTCCCCATGCGAGTTGCCTCAGGGGCCTCTCGGGATTTCTCTCCCGTCGATGCCGGGCCTAAGACCTTGCTGTAGAAGTCGGTGCCAGAAGCTTGAGGATTCCTGCTCCAGTGCTGACATGGATCTTGGGGTACTTCTTGGAGTCTCCCCAGGGCAGTCAGTCCTCGTTACTAGTGGGGGCATGCACGTGCAATTCCTCCCGAGCTGTAGCAGCAGTGTCACGCTTCCCTTCGCGTAGAACAAGGGATCTGTGGCTTTCCCTCGAGGCTTTCCCACGAGGCTTTCCCACAGGGCTGTCCCACGTGCCACCGTGGTGTGAGTCGATCCTCGGCTTGAAAGTCGAGGCAGTGCAGGGAAAACAGGTTTCCCTGGAATGGACTGAGACATCTGGGGGACTCTGGGAATGGTGGCACGATAATGCAGTTCCTCTCGCCTTTCCTGTGGAGAGCGCCTCCTCTTGAGATGCGACAGGAATGCCGGAATTCTTTCCCGACCACGCAGGGAAAGGATCCCTCCTCTCGAGCTAGGAGGCGGAAACGGGGCTCCTCTGGATGTGGGCGGGACTCTCGTGCTTCCTCTCGAGTGGAGACGGGTATGTCGGGGAAATGTCGGAAATTCTTGAGTTGCAGCAAGGGTGTGAAGGACCCTTTGACGTTCAGAG
>NW_017201024.1:0-29307 GCF_001704415.2 Capra hircus | reverse complement strand
TGTTTCTTCATCTACTTGTTGGCGTCCTAACACTTGAAATAACTAGTATTTGTTCATCACGCAATAGCTCAGGTGTATATTTCTGGAATCGCACATTACCCTGCAACGTGGACTCTCACTGTGCTCTTAAGGTGCCAGTAAACAGCTGGCATGTTCTGCATGCCGTTGCGTCCCATTTCTTGTTTCCAGTGCACCTGTCATTATTCTTATCCTCCTTTTTCCTCTGTCCTTCTCTCTGGAACTTTGGAGGCCTCTTTCTTCTTATCGGATGACTTGATTAAATTTTTCAATGTTTTAAGAATTTACTAACTTGGCTAAGTAGTATGTCAAGGCGTGTATATTGTCACCGCTGCTTGCAGAGTGCACGCACTAGCATGCCTAAGTCACTTCAGTCGTGTCCAACTTCTGTGTGATCCTGTGGACTGCAGCTTGCCAGGCTCCTCTGATCCATGGAGAATTCTCCTCTGGCAAGAATACTGGAGTGGGATGCTATGCTCTCCCCAGGGGATCTTCCCTACCCAGGAGATCAAACCCATAATCTGCTTACATATACCTGCATTGGCAGGCAGGTTCGTTTACCACTAGCACCACCTGGGAAGCCCCTCTTGCAGAGTACATCATTCGAAATGCTGGCTTGGTTGAATCACAAGTTGGAATCAAGATTGCCAGGGAGAAATCAAAATCCTCAAATATGCAGATGATACCACTTTAAACGGCAGAAAGCAAAGAGGAACTAAAGAACCTCTTGATGAAGAGTGAAAGAGGAGAGTGAAAAAGCTGGCTTAAACTGCAACGTTTAAAAACAAATATCATGGCATTCTGGTCCCATCACTTCATGGCAAACTGATGGGGAACAGGTGGATAAACTGTGACAGATTATTCTACTCTTGGGCTCCATTCAGCTGTGCCAGTGACTGCAGCCACGGAATTCAAAGATGCCTGCTTCTTGGAAGAAAAGCTGTGACAAACGTAGAGACAAAAACACGCATATATAAACAGAGACATCACTTTGCCAAACAAGGTCCATCTAAGTCAAAGCATATGGGTTTTTCCAGTAGTGCATGTATGGATGTGAGAGATGGACCATAAAGAAAGCTGAGTGCTAAAGAACTGAGCTTTTGAATTGCTGTGTGGGGCTAGAGGAAGTCTTTGAATAATCCCTTTGAAATGCAAGGAGATCAAGCCAGTCAATCAGCGGAAACCAACCTGAGTATATCATTGAAGGACTGATGCTGAAGCTGAAGCTCTAATACTTCCACCTCTTTATGTGAAGATGCTGACCTCTTTTGAAAAGACCCTGATGGTAGGAAACCTAAGGGCCAGAAGGCGAAGGAAAGGTGAGCATATAATGAGATGGTTGGAAGGTATCACTGACTCAGTGGACATGAGTTTTAAGCAAAACTCAGGGTGAATAGTGAAAGGAAAGCCTGGCATACTGCAGTCCATGGGTCGCAGAGCAGGTGGGATGGTATTAGCAACTCGGAACCAACAGCTTTTAGTCATCCCTCGGATTCTGCAGGGAGGGGGGACAGGAGGGAGGATTGATACAAAAAAGGTGCTGAAGTCCCTCTAAATAAATGACACAGTTCTTGGCATAGAGAAAGTTACACTCAGCAAAAGCACCTGTGAATTCACTCATCTGTATATTCATTCAACATCACTCTCTCATGCAGGAATCATCAGCCTGTATGCAGGAATATGTGTATAAAGCTGTAAGGAGTAGGACTAAAAGGGATGAGCCGGCCGGTAGCCACAGTGGTGAAGAACCTGCTTGCCATACAGATGATGCAAGAAGACGTGGTTCAATCTCTCAGTTGGGAGATCCCTGAAGTAGGAAATGGCAACCGACTCCAGTATTCTTGCCTGGAAAATTCCATGGACAAAGAAGCCTGGCAGGCTAAGTCCACAGTGCGGCAAAGAATCAGACATGACTGAGTGCACGCGCGCGCGCACGCACATGCACTCAGGACTAAAACACCATAGATTTTTAAGCAATATTCATCAAATCTACAAATTTTACTATTCATCATTAAACTAAGACCAACTGCTTCTTCTAGCCCATAATGCCAGTTTTCTCCTTGCAAAACTTGTGCAAAACTTAGAGTCAGTTATTTTCTAACTTTTTAGTTCAGTTCAGTTCAGTTCAGTTGCTCGGTCGTGTCCGACTCTTTGCGACCCCATGAATCGCAGCACGCAGGCCTCCTGCTCCATCACCATCTCCCGGAGTTCACTCAGACTCACGTCCATAGAGTCCGTTATGCCATCCAGCCATCTCATCCTTGGTCGTCCCCTTCTCCGCTGCCCCCAATCTCTCCCAGCATCAGAGTTTTTTCCAATGAGTCAACTCTTTGCATGAGGTGGCCAAAGTACTGGGAGTTTCAGCTTTAGCATCATTTCTTCCAAAGAAATCCCAGGGTTGATCTCCTTCAGAATGGACTGGTTGGATCTCCTTGCAGTTCAAGGGACTCTCAAGAGTCTTCTTCAACACCGCAGTTCAAAAGCATCAATTCTTCAGCACTCAGCCTTCTTCACAGTCCAATTCTCACATCCATACATGACCACAGGAAAAACCACAGCCTTGACTAGACGGGCCTTAGTCGGCAAAGTAATGTCTCTGCTTTTGAATATGCTATCTAGGTTGGTCATAACTTTTCTTCCAAGGAGTAAGTGTCTTTTAATTTCATGGCTGCAGTCACCATCTGCAGTGATTCTGGAGCCGCCAAAAATAAAGTCTGACACTGTTTCTACTGTTTCCCCATCTATTTCCCATGAAGTGATGGGACCGGGATGCCATGATCTTAGTTTTCTGAATGTTGAGCTTTAAGCCAACTTTTTCACTCTCCTCTTTCATTTTCATCAAGAGCCTTTTTAGCTTCCTCTTCACTTTCTGCCATAAGGGTGGTGTCATCTGCGTATCTGAGGTTATTGATATTTCTCCTGGCAATCTTGATTCCAGCTTGTGCTTCTTCCAGCCCAGCATTTCTCACGATGTACTCTGCATAGAAGTTAAATAAGCAGGGTGACAATATACAGCCTTGACGTACTCCTTTTCCTATTTGGAAGCAGTGTGTTTGTTCCATGTCCAGTTCTACTGTTGCTTCCTGACCTGCATACAGATTTCTCAAGAGGCAGGTCAGGTGGTCTGGTAGTTCCCATCTCTTTCAGAATTTTCCACAGTTAGGGCCCCAAATTCTCTTTCTTATCCCGCAACCATCAACTATGTCAGACTAGTGACTACCAATCTGTACAAGAACCTAAAGGTCATCCGGGTAATTCTGACTCTCTTTGACCCCCAAAGTGAAGTATCAAGGGTTCTTCGCTGGTCCATCAGTTTAAAGTCAGGCTTTAAAGAGAACGAGTATTAGGGATTTATTCATCCACCTATTCAATTAAAGGCCGACCGATTACTAAGCGTTACACAAGATACTGGAGATAAATATATATATTGGGCTTCAAGTTCTAGGAAAATCCCACCACACTACATTCCGTGCTCCTCATAACACCATTCTTATTTGCTCAACCTGCTACAGCGATCTTCCGCTGCTTTTAAAACTGCATGTAACTCTTTCTACATATGAAGGAGGTGCTAGTGAGCTCACTATCATTCCAGAGTTTCTGCTGAAATAGGTTCTTATGGCCAAACATATGGACAATGCAACTACACATTCACATATCAATTAACCACATAAAAGAATTTCCAAGTTTCAAACATTCAAATAACAAGCCCTCCCTCTCCTAGTCTCACGAGACCAAATTGTTTCAGTCTCCAACACAGGGACTGCGTACCCCTTCCTACTCCCACCCCAATTATCTGCAGGTTTGTTCCAGAATTTCTTTTTCCCATGATTTCCCATCTGCCTAAAGATGAACTAGACCTATTGCTGCTAAGTTAGAGGCTTTCACTAATTACTCACTAGTTTCACTAGTTTTCACTTTGCTGCTCACTAAGACTCATGGCGCCTAACACCACAGACACAACTCTCACCCAACCACTGGCCAGAATAAATGGAATTCCTGGCTGCCAGGAATCACCAAGTATTCTGACCTCCACAGTCCTAAACCAACATACCCTGCAACTGATGGCTGCTCTTCCAATTCCTGAGAGAAACTGTAGCTCCCAGAGAGGAGAGGCGTGGGAGCAGGTACGCAGAGGGAGGGGAGGCTGTCGAGAGAGACCATGTGCTTTTCTGTGGCTAAGTCTATTGACAGTGCTCAGCCAGTGTTTCTCAAGTGGGGTTCCAGGGAACATTGACTTGTGTCCTGGGATTCATTAAGAATTGCTGGGTGGTACATACTATAGTAATAAGGGGGTTTCCCAGGTGGCTTAGTGGTAAAGAATCCGCCTGTAATGGAGGAGATATGGGTTCAATCCCTGGCTTCGGAGGGTCCCCTGAAGAAGAAAATGGCAACTTGCCCCGGTATCCTTGCCTGGTGACTCCCACGGGCAGAGGAGCCTGGCAGCTGGGGTAACAAAAGAGTCAGACACAACTTAGTGACTAAACAAAGACATGCTAAATAAATACTTTCAGAAGTTATGTTGTTGAAAGAGCTATTTCATTTTAACAACAATCCTCATAATTAATTGATTATAAAAAAGTGTGTGTGTGTGTCAGAAGTAGACAGAGAAGATGTGATAGAAATGCTCCTGAAGAGCCAGGCTTCCAAGGGATGCAGGTGGCAACACTGTGCAAGCCAGACTTTCACCAGCTCCCTCACTCAGTCTCTACCATTTTCTCAGTATTTTATACTCAATCTCATCTGTAAATCTTTGCCTTGATCCTCAAAGGGCATAAACTCTCACCCTCGTTTCTGCCGCCTAGTGTTGCTTCCTTCCATCACAGCATCACACCCTCGGCCCCTGAACTTCCCCTCACCCCCACCAACCCCCCTCACCAGACCCGCATGCACCCAACCACCCAGGACAAATCTCTTCAGCCTGTGTTTCTTGTCATCAGCTCCAGTTTTCCCTCCACATCCACACAGGCAACTACTTTCTAGGCATTTTCATCTTAGACCAAAAAAGTCTAAAGATAAGCTCATGTCTTCTTCAGTGGTCCTGATGACAGTAAAGTGGGAACGAGATGCCCAGCTGGAAGGTGATGAATTGCCAAGTCTCGGAGCTGCTCACTGTCCTCCACTCCCACTGCTCTGCCCTCTCCATACCAACAGCCTCCATCTACCCAAGACGCGAGGGTCCACCTGGTCCCCCACCATATCCAGGGCTCTGATACATGTCCTAAATGGTGGGCAGCTTGGCTGTAAAGATATGGATCTGAGCCTGTGCTCCACATCGACCTCACTCTTACCTGTGTCACAGTATCCTGTGGAGGATTACTATCCTCACTCTTGGATCCACAGAGACCCTGGGCACATGTTAAGCTCCCAGTGCCTGCCCGCTTCCCTGCACCCGTGTCTGTGTCCTGCCCCCTCCTGCTGAGCAAGTCTGTCCTCACCAGCTTTCCTTCAGTTCCTCATCCACAAACGCCACATCCTTTGTCTAGAACATGCCGCACACATCTCACCCTGGCAGCACCCACAGCCACCTGGCTTCAGCTCTAGCCTCTCTGCTCTGGGGAGGCCTCCCTCACCCTCCACCAGCTGCATCCCCCCTGTATCATGGCAGCACTAGAGGAATGCGCATTTCCTTCCAGCACACATCACAGCTGTGAACAGATATGTGAGGCCCAGTGCCCAGAGCAGAAAGAAACTGACATAAGCACATGGATAATGTCCATTTTCTCCTCACTGCAACCAGAGCAAGTGCCTGAAATAAAGCAGATGGTTAATAAACACAAGATGAACTCATAATAAAAGAATGGAGCTTATTATGCATATAAATTACTGCAAACTCACTCCTTTCTTTCTAATCTCTTGTCTCCTTCCGTCTCTTTCCTCTTCTTTACACAGTGGAAACAGTAACCACCAGGAGTGGAAACAGTGGGTGTCTGATTTTGGAGAAGCAGAGGTCGCAGGATGTGGCGATGTCAGCCAGGCATGCAGTCCTGGGCTGCATTCGGCCTGAGGGGCGCCTGCACCGGCCTCGGGGTCAGTGTCTCTGGCTTTGCTCCTGTGCTACTCTGACAGCACCAGCCACGCTGTCCTCTCCCTGTGATTTGCCTGCATGTCTCCCTTCTCTCTCCTCCCCGTCAGCTTCTCCTCCTGTCCTGCCTGAGCTTCAGACTTCCTTCTCCCTCTTTCACAGGCCTCTCTCTCCTTCTCCAGCTCAGAATCTCAGAGGCAAACTGACTCCCCTCACCGAGTGCTTGGTAGTTGAATCCCCATCATCTGGCTTTTGTTCTTCCACTAAGCTCAGAAATGATCTCCCTGGAGCCAAGAGTCTCACCTATAGAAGAACAAGAGCTCCTGCTGTTGAGCCCTTAGTAACAGGCAGGCATCTGCAAGGTATCCCGTGTGTACAGTGTCATGGAACCCTGACAGACAGGCGTCATCACCAAGAGGGCCACCCCCAGTGTATGAAGACAATGCAGATCTCGGGCCTTGTCCACTGAGGACAGGCGCTGAGGTCCAGGCCCTCACCCGTCACCTCCTGACATCAAGGGCCAACATCAGTGTCTCTCCACAGGAGCTCTACTGAGCCCCAGGCTAACTAATGAAGGGGTCTGGGGCCTTAGACACCAACAAATATAGGAAAGCCATGAAAAATGCAGGGAAGGTGACCAGGCAGGAACTTCACAACCTGAGGAATGATGTAAGCTCCTGGGTTTTCTTTCCTTCTTCATCCCTGATGGGGTGCTAGAGAGGCCTGGGCCCAGCACCAGCTCTACACAAAGGACTGGGGAAAGGATGTCTGGTAGGAAAAAACTTCATTTTTAATACTTGTTGACCAACCAAAAATGAAAAGGAAAACTGACCCCTCTTGGAATCAGTGTGTTAAAGTGGAGAACCAAACTTTCCCCCTGAGGAGGGGGCAGATGGCACTCCTACCTGCTCCCCCAGCAGCAACAAGACAGAATGAGGTGGCTCAGAGGGGTGATAGTGAGCCTACAATCTAACAAGAAAATGGGCAAAAGACAGAGACTTCACTGAGAGAACACACAGAAGATAAACATACGCAAAGATGGTCATTTTTTTCCAGAAGTCATGTATGGATGTGAGAGTTGGACTATAAAGCAAGCTGAGCACCAAAGAATTGATGCTTTTGAACTGTGGTGTCGGAGAAGACTCTTGAGAGTCCCTTGGACTGTGAGGAGATCCAACCTGTCCATCTTAAAGGAGATCAGTCCTGGGTGTTTATTGGAAGGACTGATGTTGAAGCTGAAACTCCAATAATTTGGCCACCTGATGCGAAGAGCTGACTCATTGGAAAAGACCCTGATGCTGGGAAAGATTGAGGGCAGGAAGAGAAGGGGACAACAGAGGATGAGATGGTTGGATGGCATCACCGACTGAATGGACATGGGTTTGCGTAGACACTGGGAGTTGGTGATAGACAGGGAGGTCTGGCGTGCTGTGGTTCATGTAGTTGCAAAAAGTCGGACATGACTGAGCAATTGAACTGAACTGAGCTGAAGATTGCCTTTTACCATTAGAAAATTGCCCATTAAAATCACGAAGAGATATTGCCATACATCCAACTATTACAACAGCTAAAATTTTTAAATGGTGACAGTAGCAGTGATGTAGCAAAATTAGATCTCTCACATATTGCCTCTGAGAGTATTAAAATGGTACAGCCATTCCGTAGTTTTCAGTCCATTTGCCCTCTGATGGAGAAGGATAAGAGGCTTATGAAAGCTTCCTGATGGGATAGACTGACTGTGGGGGATACTGGGGATACTGGGTCTTGTTCTGATGGGCAGGGCCATGTTCAGTAAATCTTTAATCTAATTTTCTATTGAGGGATGGAGCTCTGTTCCCTCCCTGCTATTTACCTCAGGCCAAACTATGGTGGGATTAATGAATGGATGGATGGTATCACCGACTCAATAGACATGAGTCTCAATAAATTCTGGGAGTTGGTGATGGACAGGGAGGCCGGGCATACTGCAGTCCATGGGGTCACAAAGAGTCAGACAGGACTGAGCGACTGAACAGAATAAAGATAACGATGACCTCCCTCAAAAGATCCTATGCATGTACTGCTACAGTGCATGCCCCGAACCCCACAGCAGGCCACCACCAACCCATGCCTTTGCCGGAGACTCCCGGACATCCACAGGCAAGTCTCCTGTGGGGTCACTGTTTCTTTCTCCTGGGTCCTGGTGCTGACATCACCAGCTGAACTGAACTGAACAGCCATTCTGGAAAATAGTTTCAGTTCAGTTCAGTCGATCAGTCGTGTCCGACTCTTTGAGACCCCATGAATAGCAGCATACCAGGCCTCCCTGTCCATCACCATCTCCCGGAGTTCACTCAGACTCATGTCCATCGAGTCCGTGATGCCATCCAGCCATCTCATCCTCTGTTGTCCCCTTCTCCTCCTGCCCCCAATCTCTCCCAACATCAGTCTTTTCCAATGAGTCAACTCTTTGCATGAGGTGGCCAAAGTACTGGAGTTTCAGCTTTAGCATCATTCCTTCCAAAGAAATCCCAGGGCTGATCTCCTTCAGAATGGACTGGTTGGATCTCCTTGCAGTCCAAGGGACTCTCAAGAGTCTTCTCCAACACCACAGTTCAAAAGCATCAATTCTTTGGTGCTCATCCTTCTTCACAGTCCAACTCTCACATCCATGCATGACCACAGGAAAAACCATAGCCTTGACTAGACAGATCTTAGTCGGCAAAGTGATGTCTCTATTTTTGAATATACTATCTAGGTTGGTCATAACTTTTCTTCCAAGGAGTAAGCGTCTTTTAATTTTCATGGCTGCAATCATCATCTGCAGTGATTTTGGAGCCCAAAAAAACAAAGTCTGACACTGTTTCCACTGTTTCCCCATTTATTTCCCATGAAGTGATGGGACCAGATGCCATGGTCTTCGTTTTCTGTTCCCCTGGTATTTCTGATTTTCTTGAAGAGATCTCTAGCCTTTCCCATTCTGTTGTTTTCATCTATTTCTTTACATTGTTCACTGATGAAGGCTTTCGTATCTCTCCTTGCTATTCTTTGGAACTCTGCATTCAAGATGGGTATATCTTTGTTTTTCTCCTTTGCCTTTAGCTTTGCTTCTTTTTCACCTATTTGTAAGGCCTCCTTACACAGCCATTTTGCCTTTTAGACATCCCTCATGTTGTTGGAAGATGGTGTTTGCTATGACCAGTGTGTGCTCTTGGCAAAACTTTGTTGGCCTTTGTCCTGCTTCATTTTGTACTCCAAGGCCTATTACAATAGTGTTTTCCATCTCTTTAATTTAGTCATTTTGAAAGCATTATATAAATGGAATCATATAGTATGTAACCCATAGCCTTTTGATACTGGCTTATTTTCACTCAGTATAATTCTGTTGCAATACCACCAAGTGTTGAGTGTATTGAAAGCTCATTTCTTTCCATTGCTGAATAGTATTCCATGGTGTGAATGCCCCATGTCCAAGAGCAAAGGAGAAGCCCCAACAAGATGATAGGAGGGGCAAAATCATGTTTAGAATC
This sequence comes from Capra hircus, assembly GCF_001704415.2. Classification (NCBI taxonomy): domain Eukaryota; kingdom Metazoa; phylum Chordata; class Mammalia; order Artiodactyla; family Bovidae; genus Capra; species Capra hircus. Next base: position 19,758 of record NW_017201024.1, on the reverse strand, counting down.
AAACCCCATACCCACCAGAGATGCTCAGATGGCTCAAACAAAGCCTTGTGCACACCAGGACCCAGAGACCCCACAGAGACTGAGCAAGACCTGCCTTTGAGTGAGTGAGTATCTCCTGCAGAGCTATGGGTTAGCAGTGGCCAGCCATGGGGCCATGGACTCTGGCTGTAGCAGACCTGGGTCATGCAGTGTGTGGCATAAGCCCTCTTAGAGGAGGTCATCATTCACGCCAGCATAGAGCCGTCAAGCAGGTGACCCACAAACCGCAGAACAATTATACCAAAGAAAGTCTCGCACCGTTAAGAAAGTTCTAGGACCCACAATAGATTTCCCAACCTGGGTATCTGGCAAAGGGCCTGAGAACCCCCAGGGAATTCTCTTTGGAGGCCAGTGGGATTTGATTCCAGAACTTCCACAGGACTGGGGAAACAGATTTGGAGTACATGTTTGCTTATACAAAGTACAAAACTTTGTGCACACCAGGAGCCAAGAGATAGGAGCAGTGTCCCCACAAGAGACTGGGCCAGACTTTCCTGTGAGTGTCCAGGAGTCTCTGGTGGAGGCATGGGTTGACAGTGGCCTGCTGCGGGGTCCAGGCACTGAATACAACAGTGTGTTCACAAGTCCTTTTGAAGGTCACCATTACCACAATTACCCCTACCACAGTTTGCCTCCAGCCAAAATCAGGGAGAGAACACAACCCCACCCATCAACAGAGAGTTGGATTAAAGATTTACTGAGCATGGCTCCACCCATCAGAATAAGACCTAGTTTCCCCCACAGTCAGTCTCTCCCATTAGGAAGAGCTTCTTATCCTGATCCATCAGAGAGCAGACAGAATGAAAAGCACAATCACAGAGAACTAACCAAACTGATCACATGGATCACAGCCTTGTCTAACTCAATGAAACTATGAGCCATGCCATGTAGGTCACCCAAGATGGGCGGGTCATGGTGGAGAGTTCTGACAAAATGTAGTCCACTGGAGAAGGGAATGGCAAACCACTTCAGTATTCCTGCCTTGAGGACCCCATGAGCAGTAATGAGAAAATTTATATCAGCGCAAAAAAGATATGTATACCTATGGCTGATTCATGTTGAGGTTTGAAAAAAAAAACAGCAAAATTCTGTAAAGCAATTATTCTTCATTAAAAAAAAAAAAACTAAAACAAAAACAACTTAATGTATGTAAATAGTCACAGGCCAAACTGTGGTAGGGGTAATTGTGGTAAAAGCACTTGTGCACACACGGTTGTGTTCAGGGCCTCTGGCCCCGCGCAGGCCACTGTCGACCCATGCCCCTGCCAGAGACCCCTGGGCACTCACAGGCAAGTGCGGCTCAGTCTCTGGTGGGGACACTGCTCCTATTTCCTGGCTCCTGGTGCTCACAAGGTTTTGTTTGTGCCTTTTGAGAGTTTGTTGGAGGAAGTCCTGTGGAAGTTCCATAATCACACTACAGAATCGGGCAGTAAATAGCCCAAACCTGAAAGCAACACAAATGTCCCTCAATGTATAAAGCAAATGTTAGAGCATTTACACCATGGATTATTATTCAGCAGTGGAAAGAAATGAGCTTTAGATACACTCAACGCTTGGCTGGATCACAACAGAATTAATACTGAGTGAAAATAAGCCAGTATCAAAAGGCTATGGGTTACATACTATATGATTTCATTTATATAACACTTTCAGAATGACAAAATTAAGAGATGGAAAACAGAATAAGTGTCAGAGATTAGTAATTGGGAAAGGGATCTGTGCAGAGGTGGAACAATTGTGGGTTTGTTTGTTTTTTTTTTTTTTTTCAGTTGGCTTCATGACTTGCAGCATCTGTCCCTATCAGGGATTGAACCTGGTCCCCGGAAGTGAAAGCTCTGAGTCCTAACCGCTGGACCACCAGGGAATTTCCAGCAATTCTGTCTCTTGATTGTAGTGATGTTTACACAAATCAGCACATGTGATAAAACTGTATAGAACTACACACACAAACATGCATGCACATACCCTCATTCACATACACACATAAGTGCATGTGAAACCAGCAAAACTGAAAAAAAGGTCTCTAAAAAACACCAATGTCAGTTTTCAGGTTTTAACATTGTACTATACTTCTACAAAAAGCAGAGACATTATTTGGCCGACTAAGGTCCACCTAGTCAAGGCTATGGTTTTTCCTGTGGTCATGTATGGATATGAGAGTTGGACTGTGAAAGAGGATGAGCGCCCAAGAATTGATGCTTTTGAACTGTGGTGTTGGAGAAAACTCTTGAGAGTCTGTTGGACTGCAAGGAGATCCAACCAGTCCATTCTGAAGGAGATCAGCCCTGGGATTTCTTTGGAAGGAATGAGGCTAAAGCTGAAACTCCAGTACTTTGGCCACCTCATGCAAAGAGTTGACTCATTGGAAAAGACTCTGATGCTGGGTCGGATTGAGGGGCAGGAGGAAAAGGGGACAACAGAGGATGAGATGGCTGGATGGCATCACGGACTCGATGGACATGAGTCTGAGTGAACTCCGGGAGATGGTGATGGACAGGGAGGCCTGGTGTGCTACGATTCATGGGGTCTCAAAGAGTCGGACACGACTGAGCAACTGAACTGATACTTCTGCAAGATGTTATCATTGGGGAAAACTGGGGAAAGGCTACACAGGATCTTTGTGTACTATGTATGCTGTTTCTTGTGAACCTGTAAAATAAAAACTTAAAAGAAAAAACAAATCAACAGGGCTCATTGGTCATCTGTTCCTTAATGTCCCCAAACATGTACCTCCTTTGAAAACCCAACATTGGCACATGGCCATCTGGTCCAGACACCCAGGAAAGAAGCAGACTTCAGTCTCTCTCCTCCCGCATCCAGTTAGGTACCACTTCCTAGCTCGATCAGCCCTGATAGAAATCTCAGGAGCAGATTTCCCCTCTCTTATCACTGCTGATCCAGAGCCATCTGACCACATCCATTCCTGTCAGTCTCAGCCTCACCCAAATCCAATTTCAACTCTCCTGTGGGTCAACTTCACCAACACAGAATTCCTCACCCCAAATATTGTAATGTTTCTCTCGTCTGTGCCTTTCAGCAAACTTTATCCCACCTGCTGGGAAAGTCCCCATATCCTCTCTCAAGCTTATAAGAACTTTTACAAGTGGCTTCGAATCTTGCCTCATAATGAAGAGTACTCCAGGTCCCCCAAGACCAAGTAATTGTCACCTCTTCAGCAACTACCCTGTTCTTCTCACATAATTATATCCTAGCACTTGTCACCTTAACCTGTAATTACTTCGTTGTGTGTTTGAAACCCACCTCCTAATTTTGCAGTCATCTCATCTTATTTGAATAAAAAATATGCATGTTGGACTTCCTGATGGTCTCGGGGTTAAGAATCCACCTGCCAATGCAGGAGACACAGGTTGGATCCCTGGTTCAGGAAGGCTGCATGCACCATGGAGCAGCTAAATGCACTAGCCACCACTCCTGAAGCCCACGCACCCTGGAGCCTGTACTCTGCAACAGGAGAAGCTGCTGCAGTGGAGCCTGAGTGCTGAAGCTAGAGAGCAGCGCTTGCCTGCTGCAGTTAGAAAAAGCCCACGCAAAGCAACAAAGACTCGGCACAGCCAAAGTTAAAAAATAAATACAACGCAAAAACTATGCATGTGAAGTACATTATGAATGGAACAGCATTTTCTGTGTTGGACTGAGGACTTCTCAGCAATTCCAAGCAAAAATCCTTCTGTATTATTAAATGACTACTTAAATAGACCTTTAATACACCATACATTCCAGAGTTTATGGGTGGTCTCTATACTACTTGTTTGCCTGTGTTTCCTCTAAACTTGAAAACTAGCTTTTCAAGAAGTATATTCTTCATAGTCCGCAGACTAAGATACCACAGTCCCACAAATCTTTCCTCCCCAGGTAGAACGAACAACTGGAATGTTGTTAAACGACAAGGGCTGAGGGGAATTTGCAAAATGGTAGTCATGCACACACAGCAATGGTGAACAGAGACACACAGCAATGGAGACACAGATAATAGCTATGGTGAACATATACATATCGTGATGGTGGACACTGACACACAGTAATCTCAAACTGAATGGCTATTCAGGACTCCTGAAAATATCACAATCACATATTGGCAAATCATTGTATACTGGTGAGTAAACAAAAAGTTCAGAAATGAATACAGATCTAAAATCATTCAATTTCCTAAATAAGTAATCAACTGGAAAAAAAAAAAAAAAGCACAACCAGGATGTATAGAATTTTGCTGAGAAAACAAAATAAAAACATGTAGTCAAATATCAAGATTACTGCTAATCACAAATAAGCCAACATCTCAAGTTAATGATTATAGTTGCCTTTCTGTGTTTGGGTAGATGCAAGAGTCTGGGCTCACTGAAATCATTCCTTTGATATGCATGTTAAAGGGGTTATGTCTGGGGCCTGCATCCTGTTTCTCTCCACCCCAGTCCCTTAGGTACACCCTTAGGGGCAGCTGCAGTGGCCAAGAGCTTAATGGCAAGCAACATTCTTTGTTTAGTAAAATGGCAGGCAACATTTTTTGTCCAACATTCAGTGAAGGAAAACATAGGAATTTTATATCCTTATAAAGGCATTTGACTATTCCTTTCATTGACTAATTGTCCAGCAAAACATTAGTTGTTGCAATCATGGGCGACAAGGAGGGGAGGGGTGGATGATGCATCCCTCAAGAAGAACGGTAAAACCATCAAATGTTCTTCCTCTTCATGAATAATTACCTGTCAGAACTTCACTTTGGTAGTAGCTAGAGCACTTAGCAAAATTCTCCAAGCCAGGCTTCAGCAATATGTGAACCATGAACTTCCAGGTGTTCAAGCTGGAAGTTTTAGAAAAGGCACAGGAACCAGAGATCAAATTGCCAACATCCCCTGGATCATCGAAAAAGCTAGAGAGTTCCAGAAAAACATCTACTTCTGCTTTATTGACTATGTCAAAGCCTTTGGCTATGTGGATCACAATAAACTGTGGAAAATTCTGAAAGAGATCGGAATACCAGACCACCTGACCTGCCTCTTGAGAAACCTATTGCAGGTCAGGGAGCAACAGTTAGAACTGGTCATGGAACAACAGACTGGTTCCAAATAAGAAAAAGAGTACATCAAGGCTGTATATTGTCACCCTGCTTATTTAACTTCTATGCAGAGTACATCATGAGAAACGCTGGGCTGGGAGAAGCAGAAGCTGGAACCAAGGTTGCTGGGAGAAATATCAATAACCTCAGATATGCAGATGACACCACCCTTATGGCAGAAAGGGAAGAGGAACTAAAAAGCGTCTTGATGAAAGTGGAAGAGGAGAGTGAAAAAGTTGGCTTAAAGCTCAACATTCAGAAAACGAAGATCATGGCATCTGGTCCCATCACTTCATGGGAAATAGTTGGGGAACCAGTGGAAACAGTGTCAGACTTTATTTTGGGGGGGGGGGGCCTCCAAAATCACTGCAGATGGTGATTGCAGACACTTACTCCTTGGAAGAAAAGTTATGACTGACTTAGATAGGATATTAAAAAGCAGAAACATTACTTTGTCAACAAAGGTCAGTCTAGTCAAGGCTATGGTTTTTCCAGTGGTTGTGTATGGATGTGAGAGTTGGACTATGAAGAAAGCTGAGTGCCAAGTAACTGATTCTTTTGAACTGTGGTGCTGGAGAAGACTCTTGAGAGTCCCTTGGACTGCAAGGTGATCCAACCAGTCCAATCTAAAGGAGATCAGTCCTGGGTGTTCTTTGGAAGGACTGATGCAAAAGCTGAAACTCCAATATTTTGGCTACCTCATGCGAAGAGTTGACTCGTTGGAGAAGACTCTGATGCTGGGAGGGATTGGGGGCAGGAGGAGAAGGGGACGACAGAAGATGAGATGGCTGGATGGCATCATTGACTCGATGGACGTTAGTTTGAGTGAACTCTGGGAGTTGGTGATGGACAGGGAAGCCTGGCGTGCTGTAATTCATGGGGTCACAAAGAGTCAGACACAATTGAGCAACTGAACTCAATTGAAAGCCCTTAGCAGGTAGCTGCAACCATCAATCCTTGATACCACTGAAATACCTCTGCCTTATTCACAAGAAAAACCAGATGGTCTTCCACATAATCTATTACTTTCCTGCCTCATCAGCAGAATGGTGGTGGTGTTGGTGTAGCCACTAAGTCATGTCTGAGTCTTGCAACCCCATGAATTATAGTCCTCCAGGTTCCTCTGTCCATGGAATTTCTCAGGTAAGAATACTGGAGTGGGTTGCCATTTTCTTCTCCAGCGGATATTCCTAATCCAAGATTTAACCCGAGTCTCCTGTATTGCAGGTAGCTTCCTTACAAACTGAGCCACCAGGAAAGCTTTAAAGGGACTTAAAGAAGGTATAGTGAACATTCATGGCACAAGGTTGGAAGCATTCATCTTATCTGATAGCACCATTCTTCTAACGTCTGCCTGCCACCATAGACAATTACTGGGGAAGGTTCAGTACTTGTATGTCAGGAGAGACTGTCTGTCCAGGAGAGTTGAATATAGTTAGTAAATAGGGGAAGGACAAAAAGTACTTCCTGTATTCCATAATTTGTTAATGTTCCCAAAGAGAGAATCTAGAGGTAGATCACAGAACAGAATTTATATAAAAACAGTCACTGGTAGAAACAGACAAATATTCTAAACTACTCAACTCTCCACACGAGGATGTGCAATTTGTGTTCTTCCAAGGTGAGACTTCCAGATTGGTGGAAAGAAACTGCAAGAAAAGCAGAAGCAAACAAGTGTTCCCATCATCAAATATAGCTTAGGTTTAAAACTAAAACATGAGAAAAAAAAAAATAACAGTAGGGATCAAAGCCAGTGTGAAACCAACATAAAATCATTCCAAATTCTTTAAAAAATTATTAAGGATTCATTCTCCATAGACTTTAAAAAATTTATTATAGTGCTCATTTTGTTCTCTATTTTGAGAAAAGTAATTATAATTTTCCCAAATCTTCCTTTATTCTAATTGAAATATCACTTCAGTTCAGTCACTCAGTCGTGTCCGACTCCTTGCGACCCCATGAATCGCAGCACGCCAGGCCTCCCTGTCCATCACCATCTCCCGGAGTTCACTCAGACTCATGTCCATCAAGTCCGTGATGCCATCCAGCCATCTCATCCTCGGTCGTCCCCTTCTCTTCCTGCCCCCAATCCCTCCCAGCATCAGAGTCTTTTCTGATAAGTCAACTCTTCGCATGAGGTGGCCAAAGTACTGGAGTTTCAGCTTTAGCATCATTCCTTCCAAAGAAATCCCAGGGCTGATCTCCTTCAGAATGGACTGGTTGGATCTCCTTGCAGTCCAAGGGACTCTCAAGAGTCTTCTCCAACACCACAGTTCAAAAGCATCAATTCTTGGGCGCTCATCCTTCTTCACAGTCCAACTCTCACATCCATACATGACCTCAGCAAAAACCATAGCCTTGACTAGACGGACCTTAGTTAGCAAAGTAATGTCTCTGCTTTTGAATATGCTATGTAGGTTGCTCATAACTTTTCTTCCAAGGAGTAAGCATCTTTTAATTTCATGGAGGCAATCACCATCTGCAGTGATTTTGGAGCCCCCAAAAATAAAGTCTGGCACTGTTTTCACTGTTTCCTCATCTATTTCCCATGAAGTGATGGAACCGGATGCCATGATCTTCGTTTTCTGAATGTTGAGCTTTAAGCCAACCTTTTTGCTCTCCTCTTTCATTTTCATCAAGAGGCTTTTTAGCTCCTCTTCCCTTTCTGCCATAAGGGTGGTGTCATCTGCATATCTGAGGTTATTGATATTTCTCCCGGCAATCTGGATTCCAGCTTGTGTTTCTTCCAGTCCAGCGTTTCTCATGATGTACTGTGCATATAAGTTATATAAGCAGGGTGACGATATACAGCCTTGACATACTCCTTTTCCTATTTGGAACCAGTCTGTTGTTCCATGTCCAGTTCTAACTGTTGCTTCCTGACCTGCATACAGATTTCTCAAGAGGCAGGTCAGGTGGTCTGGTATTCCCATCTCTTTTAGAATTTTCCACAGTTTATTGTGATCCACACAGTCAAAGGCTTTGGCATAGTCAATAGTTGATTTATAATGTGTTAGTTTCAGGTGTACAGCATAGTGATTTAGTTACGCACATGTATATACACCTACTTTTTTTCAGATTGTTTTCTCATATAGGTTATTACAGAATACTGAGAGGAGTTCCCTGTGCTGTACAGTAGGTCCTTGAAGATAATCTATTTTATATATAGTAGTGAAAAGAAAGTGAAGTCGCTCAGTTGTGTCTGACTCTTTACGACCCCATGGACTGTAACCTACCAGGTTCCTCTGTCCATGGGATTTTCCCATATATAATAGTGTGTTCATGTTAATCCCAAACTCCTAATTTCCCTCTCCCCCTTTCCCTTTTGATAACCATAAGTTTGTTTTTTAGGTCTGTAAGTCTATTTGTTTTGTAAATAAGTTAATTTGTATTGGTTTTTAGATTCCACATATAAGTGAAGAATTTGAGGACAGCAGTATTAGCAGATCTTTTTTCTTCTCTCTTTTGAGAAATCTTGGGTATTTTTTAACCAGGTGATTACATATTAAAAACAGCCCTGTGATTTACAAACAGGTCTGTGGTTGGAGCAGAATTTCTCAGGGAAGTGTGAACATTGGAAAGGCACAACACAGCAACCCTCCCTCCATTCCAGCCTTTCAATCAATGTCTGTGCTCCCAGCTCTAGACGCCACACATCCCCTCCACAAACCGACTGCCTTCACCATCTACTCCTTGTTTTAAGGGGATGAGACTTAGAGTGCGCTATGGTATATTTTGTGCTAAATTATCATATCATTGAATGTTATCCCATTGGAATACTTTCGTGATTATTAAAAATTTATGCTTATTTTAACCCCCCCCCCAAGTATACCCTCTTTGTGGGGGAAGGAGGGCAGAAACAGGCATCCAGGATATTTTCTAGAATCATTCTATAGACAAAGCATAAATTGGAACATAAAACGTGTAAGTATAAATTATTTTTCAGAGCATTACTATTGTTGTTGTTCAGTCGCCAAGTCGTGTCTCTTTGGGAGACCATGGGCTGCAGCACGTCAGGCTTCCCTTTCCTTCGCTATTTCTGAGTTTGCTCAGACTCACGTGCATTGAATTGGTGATGCCATCTGACCATCTCATCCTCTGCCAATCCCTTCTCCTCCTGCCCTCAATTTCTTCCAGCATTAGGGTCTTTTCCAATGAGTCGAGTGTCCACATCCAGTGGTCAAAGTGTTGGAGCTTCAGCTTCAGCAACAGTCTTTCCAATGAATATTTAGGGTTGACTTCCTTTCAGATCAACTAGTTTGATCTCCTTGCTCTCCAAGGGAGTCTCAACAGTCTTCTCCAGCACCACAATTGAAAAGCATCAATTCTTCAGTGCTCAGCCTTCTTTATGGCCTACTCTCACATCTGTACATGACTTCTGGAAAAACCATAACTTTGACTAGATGGACCATTGTCAGCAAGTCATGTCTCTGCTTTTTAATATGCTGTCTAGGATTGTCATAGTATATACTATTTCCATATATATTATTTTAAACATTTAATTAAATATCCAATACTATATTTTAACATGCACAATATACAGAGCTTTCCAGAAATGGAATTACCAGTCACATCTAAGGAAAACCTTACCTCAACTTCACCAAGTGTTCACCACCTTGGAATATCTTATAAATGTACGTAGGTTTTTAATCTATTAATTTCTTCTCAGAATGGTAAAGGAAATGTGGGCAAAGAATGTTGATGCAATTTCAGTAAACCAAGGATGTTGCTGCCTTCAGCCACTACAGCCACCTCCTCTGTGAGCCCTGAGAGGATCTGGGAGGGAGTGAAACAGGACACTGGCCCTAAGTAGTTAACGTGCACATCAAAGGAATATTCCAGTGAACCCAGCCTCTTGCATCTTCCTATACACAGAAAAGCACTAAGGTCATTTACTTGAGATGTCTGTTTTTGTGATTAGAAGTCACCTTTTGATGTTCAACTACATGTTTTTGTTTTTGTTTTTTTCCCCTTTTATATATCCTTACCTCTTTGGGACAGTCACTCAGAGCTCTCTGAGAGGCTGTATCCCAGGCTTACATCCTCAGAATGTCTGCCAAGAAAAACATAGTTCTCAACTTACAGGCTGCACATATTTTTCAGCCAACAATAACATATTTCTTAGGAAAAGGAGGCATCGAATGGATAGGATTGAGAATTAGCAGTCTGGTCTAAGGATTATCAATCTGGGATGACTCATCCTTCTGCAGGAAGCTCACTCAATAAAGAGACTCCAAAAGGAAAGCAAAGTGGTAACACTGGAGCTTCAGAGGCAAATGTTGCAACATGGAATGATGCAGTCAACGTCCAGGGATTACTTCCTGAGGGTGCCTGGTCATTTAAAATGAGAGAGGGCAAGAGGGGAAAAGGAGAAGGTCCGGAGCAGAAGGAAGCTCCATAGAGCCAGGAGTACAGTCTCTCTTCAGGCCCCTTGGGGACACACAAGGAAGCCAGTAATTGTGATGCACTGGAGAAACACAACAGGTCAACCCAGGCAGCTCTCAGCTGTGCCTTATGTGGGGGACGTAGTGCCAGAGACCTGACTTCCTGTCATGATTATGAGAAAGTGAGAGTCTTTATTTCATTTGTCAAAGTAAAAACTGATCCTCAGATTACCTTTGTGGAACATCTGATCACAGTTCCCCTTTCTCCTTAAAATATTTGTCATCACTTAAGTAATGATCAAAAGCTTGATGTTTTTAAAAACATTCTAATTAAGAGAACATGTCAAAGCTAGTGTTATGTTTACTATCAGTAAATGCATTTATTTGGTAAATATTTCTTTGGGATGCTTAGTGGGTTCCCAGTGGGAATATGCTACTAAGGAAAAGAAGCAGACATGGAACTTACATGATGTTGGAGGCAATGACAGTAAATGCTGGGGCTGTGTGTGGAACATCCAGGCTAAGTGCTCTAAGGGTGAGGTTGCTCTGAGTTTAAAATAGGAGGGTCTTTGACCTGGAAGAATGAATAAGGAGGAAGGAGGGGATGAGAAATGCTTCCAAGGAGGAGATGGTGAGCAGAAGCTTCCATCTGAGAGCAGCTTGTCAATGGAGTTCTAGGGGTGGACAAGGAGGTTCTGAGAAGCAGACACCAAGTGGCTGGAGGGCAGACAGCTGGGAGAGCTGTTCTCCAACATGCCTACCCTTGGATTTCACCAATCAAATTAGAATCTCAAGTTAAAATGAGGTAAAAAAGTATGTGAACATTCCCATGTCATTCATTTTCAGTGAAGCCGGGTTATCATTCTAACTTTCATTTTCCAGGAATTCCCTGGAAGCCATTTATCTAAAAGAAGCACAGTTATCAAAACCTCAGTCGCACCTTCACTGCGTGGAAGGCGATGTCATGTCTCAGACGGAGTAGAGAGAAACGTAATGTCTGGATTTTACTAAGTCCACAGCATCAATATGTTAAGTGATCTGAGATCAACAGGCTTTCTGTTTTAATTCTGACATTCACCTTAATCGCGTTCATACTTGAAAATGAGGAACACGGAGTCCAGGAACCAACCCAAAAAGCAAAGAAATGCAAGAGTATAGTTTTCAAAAAGCTCTGTGGGGAATTTAATTTCCTTGGGCTCCAATATCACTGCAGGTGGTAGCTGCAGTCATGAGATTAAAAAAACGTTTGCTCCTTGGAAGGAAGGCTATGATGAACCTACATGGCATATTAGGAAGCAAAGACTACTTTATCAACAAAGATCTGTCTAGTCAAAGCTATGGCTTCATATGGATGTGAGAGTTGGACCAGAAAGAAGGCTGAGCACTGAAGAATTGATGCTTTTGGACTGCGGTGTTAGAGAAGACTCTTGAGAGTCCCTTGGACTGCAAGGAGATCAAACCAGTCAATCCTAAAGGAAATCAATCCTGAATATTCATTGGAAGGACTGATGCTGAAGCTCCAATACTTTGGCCACTTGATGCGAAGAGTTGACTCATTAGATAAGACCCTGATGCTGGGAAAGTTTGAAGGCAGGAGTAGAAGGGGATGACAGAGGTTGGATGGCATCACTGACTCAATGGACATGAATTTGAGCAAGCTCTGGAAGATGCTGAAGGATAGGGAAGCCTGGTATGCTGCAGTTCATGGTGTCACAAAGAGTTGGATGGGACTGAGTGATTTAACAACAACTATGGAGAACATCAGTAATCCTATTACACTTTTTTGAAGAAACTAGTGATTAAATGTTTCATAAAACATCAATCCAGTAAAGACCTCTAGGAAGTGATGGGAACAGATGGTCAATCTAGTTCATTTTTACTAAGGTACCACAGTGCACACCTTTGAGGATGCTCTGTCCTCTGCTTTGTGCTGGCTCCTTTTCCATACTGAGGTTTACAATCTGTCAACCAGGACACTAAGTAAAGATCACTCCAACTATGAAGGTTGCCTGTGAAATCCAATCTTGAAAAGTGTAAATTTAAACCTCTAATTCTTTCTACTTTCCCTTTTTTCCCCTCCTTCTAATTGGATTAGTTGTTTAATTACAAAGGGATCTAGATTTTTTTCCCTTTTCTTTTTAATATCTTTTCTTGGACTAAAATTCTAATAGGACTTACTTCCAAGGTTTGCTTTTGTCTTACTATTTAAGATTATTTCTGTTTCTTGAATATGAAATAAAGAAAACTGAACCATTCTCTGAAAAAAATATACAAGGACATTTTTACAGGCACATTTCTGACTTTATGTTAAGTATTTGATTCACTGAAAAAAAAAAAAAAAAGATTCTACCTCAACTTCTCTCCCATTCTCCCAACCTCTGTCCACCACTTCTCACTGGGCCATATGAACAGTATGTACTAAGAATTAGAATCAATAGATATATTGAAGAAGAAGTGAAGTGAAGTCACTCAGTCGTGTCTGACTCTTTGTGACCCCATAGACTGTACCCCACCAGGTTCCTCCGTCCATGGCATTCTCCAAGCAAGAATACTGGAGTGGGTTGCCATTTCCTTCTCCAGGTGAATCTTCCCAACCCAGGGATCGAACTCAGGTCTCCCGCATTGCAGGCAGACGCTTTAACCTCTGAGCCACCAGGGAAGCCCCAATATATACATTGAACCATCCATAAATACTGCACAGTTTATGAAGAGATATTACTCTCAGAACTCAATGGCAGTCAATAACCCAAAGTTAACTGTAAAGATTTTTGCTTTAAAAAAAGTCAATAGGATATACTGTATTTAGAATCTCTGGATTTGCTAGGATTTAATTCCTCAGGAAACAGGTATTGGGCCCTCAAGGCTGTGGCTTTTGAAATTGTGTCGTGTTTACATCTGGAGAGAAAGTTCCCTGCCAAACATATGCCATCAGGGGAAGACAAAGATTACATTCTCAGCAAGGCTGCATAACAAGAGCATCCGTCTGTTCCACAAAGGTCACACACAGCTGCTGCAAAACATGCCAATGATCTGGAAGCCTCTGGCAAAATGCAAACATGGATTTACAGCAAAGGATTCAGGCTGGCTATGGGTGCTGCTCTCAAGGACCGAGACTGCAAAGACAAGTAAGTGTTCCTTGTACCCCTGAAACAAATATAAAAATGTAGGTCAATTATATTTCAATAAAAAATGAAAAGGAAAAAATAAACCACTAATTAAAAGATCATTTATCATATATTTAGTAGCAAAAAATGAGTTTAAACATTAGTCTATTTTCTACTAGATAAAACTTAAATAGCACTTCAAAATACTGTTATTACCTGAGGGGAAGAACAAGATTGTGGAGGAGGAGGTGGGCGTGGAATACATCTCTCTCCATGGATACATCAGAATACACCTTCAGACACATAAGTGTATGCAGAACACCAGCTGAGAGCTGACAGGAATACATGACCAGTAATAAAGAATATATAGAACCATGCAAAACTCAAGATCAAGCCCTGAGCCTCTGCAGTGGGAGCACTGAATCTAAGATCCTAGGCTACCAGGGAACTAACCCTAGGGAGTATCAAATAGCAAGAACTTCCACAAAGGAAATTATTTGAATACAAGACCGACCAACATCCAACCACCAGTAGAACAACAAATAAAACAAAAATACAAACCCAATCATCAGCAGAGATTACCACCTCACTCAGCCTTGCCCACCAGAGGGAAAAAATAATTCAACCCTAATCTCACCCTAAACAAAGCTTACACAAACCACTAGATCAAACTTAGGAGGGCAGAAACCAAAAGGAAGAAATAATTCAACCTTGAAGTCTGGAAAAAGGAGACCTCAAACACAGTAAATTAAAAACAAACAAACAAACAAAAAGACGAAAAGGCAGAGAAATACTGCACAAATGAAGGAACTAGAAACACAAGTGCAAATAAATGAAGAGGAAACAGGAAAACTACCTGAAAAAGAATTCAGAATAATGATAGTAAAGATGATCAAAAATCTTGATGACAAAATGAAGAAAATGCAAGACTCAGTTAACAGAGACCTAGAAGAATTAAAGAACAAACCTACAGAGACAAACAACAAAATTACTGAAATTAAAAATACTCTAGAAATAATCAATAGCAGAATATCTGAAGCAGAAGAACAAATCAGTGAGCTGGAAGATAAAATGGTGGAAATAACATCTGAAGAGCAGAATAAAGTAAACAGAATGAAAGAACTGAGGATAGTCTCAGAGACCTCTGGGACAACATCAAATGCACCAGAATTCGAATTATAGGGGTCCACGAAGAAGAATAGAAAAAGAAAGGGCATGAGAAATATTTTGAAGAGAATATAGCTGAAAATTTCCCCAACATGGAAAAGGAAATAGTCAATCCAGTCCAAGAGGTGCAAAGAGTCCCATACAGGATAAACCCAAGGAGAAACATGCCAAGATACATAATAATCAAACTAACAAAGACTAAATACTAAGAAAGAATATGAAAGGCAGCAAGGGAGAAGCAACAAGTAACATACAAGGGAAACCCCATATGCTTAACAGCTGATCTTTCAGCAGAAACTGCAGGCCAGAGGAAATGGCAGGGTATATTCAAAGGGAAAAATCTACAACCAAGATTACTGTATCTGGAAAGTATCTCAATCAAAACTGATGGAGAAAGCAAAAGCTTTCCAGACAAGCAAAAGTTAAGAGAATTCAGTACCACCAAACCAGCTTTACAACAAATGTTAAACGGACTTATATAGTCAAGAAATATAAGAGAAGAAACAGGTATACAAAATCAAACCCCAAACAATTAAGAAAATGGCAATAGGAACAAATATATCAATAATTACTTGAAATGTAAATGAATTAAATGCTCCAACCAAAAGTCACAGACTGGCTAAATGAACACAAAAACAAGACCCATATATATTCTGTCTATAAGAAACCCACTTCAGGCCTAAAGACACATATACATTGAAAGTGAGAAGATGGAAAAATATATTCCATGCAAATGGAAAGCAAAAGAAAGCTGGAGTAGCAATCCTTATATCAGACAAAATTGACCTTAAATTAAAGAATATTACAAGAGATAAGGAAGGACACTGCATAATGATCAAGGGATCAATCCATGAGGAAGACATGACAATTGTAAATATCTATGCACCCCACATAGGAGCACCTCAATACATAAGACAAACACTAACAGACATAAAAGGAGAAATTGACAGTAACACAATAATAGTAGGACACTTCAACACCCCACTCACACCAATGGACAGATCATCAAAACAGAAAATTAATAAGGAAACATGAGTCTTAAATGATACATTAGATGAGAAGGATCTCACTGATATCTTCAGGACATTTCATTCAAATGCAGAAGAATATACTTTCTTCTCAAGCACATACAATACATTCTCCAGGATAGACCACATCTTGGGTTACAAATCAAACTTTGGTAAATTTAAGAATATTGAAATTATATAAAGCATCTTTTCTGACCACAATGCTATGAGACTAAGTATCAATTACAAGAAAAATAACTGTAAAAAACAAAAACACATGGAGATTAACCAACATGTTTGTATATAACCAACAGGTTACTGAAGAAATCAAAAGGGAAATCAAAAAATTTCTAAAAACAAATGACGATGAAATCATGACAACTCAAAACCTATGGGATGCACCAAAAGCAGTTCTAAGAGGGAAGTTTATAGCAATGCAATCCTACCTCAAGAAACAAGAAAAGCATCGAATAGACAACCTAACTTTACACCTGAAACAACTGAAAAAGAATAAAAATCCCAAAAATTAGCATCAAGAAAGAAATCATAAAGATCCAAGCAGAAATAAATGAAAAAGAAATGAAAGAAAAATAGTAAAGATTACTAAAACTAAAAGCTGTTTTTTTTTGAGAAGATAAACAAAATTGACAAATCTTTAACCAGACTCATTCAGAAAAAAAGACTGAAAATCAAATCAACAAAATCCGAAATGATAAATGAGAGGCTATTAGAGACAATGCAGAGATACAAAGGTGTAAAAGGGACTATTACAAACAACTATATGGCAATAAAGTGGAAAACCTTCAAGAAATGGACAGATGTTTAGAAAAGTTCAATCTTCCAAGACTGAGCCAGGAAGAAATAGAAATTATGAACCACCCAATTACAAGCACTGAAATTGAAGCTGTGATAAAAAATCTCAAAAGAACAAAAGCCCAGGACCAGATGGCTTCACAGGAGAATTCTATCCAACATTTAGAGAAGAGCTAAAGCCTATCCTTCTAAAACTCTTTCAAAAAATCGCAGAGGAAGGAAAATTTCCAAACTCATTCTATGAGGCCACCATCACCCTGATACCAAAACCAGACAAAGGCAACACAAAAAAGAAAACTACAGGCCAATATCACTGATGAATGTACATGCAAAAATCCTCAACAAAATTTTAGCAAACAGAATTCAGCAACACATCAAAAATTTCATACACCATGAGCAAGTTGGGTTTATACCAGGGATGCAAGAATTCTTCAATAAATGCAAATCAGTCAATGGGATACACCATGTTAACAAATTGAAAAGATAAAAATCATATGATCATTTCAGTAGACGCAGAAAAAGCCTTTGACAAAATTCAGCACCCATTTATGATTGAAATTCTTTAAAAATGGGCATAAGAAGAAACATACCTCAACCTAGTAAAGGTCATACATGATAAGCCCACAGCAAGCATTATTCTCAGTGGTGAAAAACTGAAAGGATTCCCCTCAAATCAGGAACAAGACAAGGGTGTCCACTTTCACCGCTATTATTCAACATAGTTCTGGAAGTCCTAGCTACAGCAATCAGGGAAGAAAAAGAAATAAAAGGAATCCAGATCAGAATAGAAGATGTTAAGTTCTCACTCTTTGCAGGTGACATGATACTGTACATAGAAAACCCTAAAGATAATATCAGAAAATTACAAGAGCTAATCAGTGAATTTAGCAAATTCGTAGGATGCACTATCAATACGCAGAAATAACTTACATTTCTATACAGTAACAATGAAGAATCAGAAAGAGAAATTAAAGAATCAATCCCATTCACCACTGCAACAAAAATAATTAAATATCTAGGAACAAACGTATCTAAGGAGACAAAAGAACTACACACAGAAAATTATAAGACACTGATGAAAGAAATCAAAGATGACATAAACAGATAGAGAGACAGTCCATGTTCCTGGGTAGAAAGAATCAATATTGTAAAAATGACTCTACTACCAAACACAGTCTACAGATTCTGTGTGATCCCTATCAAATTACCGAAGGTATTTTTCTAGAACTAGAACAAAAAAATTCACAATTCATATGGAAACACAGAAGACCTCAAACGCCCCAAGCAGTCTTGAGAAAGAAGAATGGAGCTGGAGGAATCAACCTTCCTGACTTCGGATTATACTACAGATTATACTACAAAGCTACAGTCACCAACACAGTATGGTAGTGGTGCAAAAACAGAAATATAGACCAATGAAATAAGATAGAAAGGAGGCAAGAATATACAATGGGGCAAAGACAGCCTCTTCCATAAATGGTGCTGGGAAAACTGGACAGCTACATGTATAAGAGTAAAATTCGAACACTTCCTAACACCATACAGAAAGATAATGGATTAAAGACCTAAATGTAGGGCCAGAAACTATAAAACTCTCAGAGGAAAACAGAGGCAGAACACTCAATGACATAAATCAAAGCAAGATCCTCTATGACCCACCCCTTAGAGTAATGGGAATTCAAAACAAAAGTAAACAAGTGTGACCTGATTACGCTTAGCTTTTGCACAGCAAAGGAAACTATCTGCAAGTTGAAATGGCAACTCTCAGAATGGGAGAAAATAATAGCAAATGAAACAACTGACAAAGAATTAATTTCCAAAATATACAAGCAGCTCATACAACTCAATACCAGAAAAACCAAACAACCCAAATCAAAAACTGGGGGAAAGGCCTAAACAGATATTTCTCCAAAGAAGTCATACAGATGGCTAACAAACATATGAAAAGATGCTCAACATTGCTCATAATTAGAGAAATGCAAATGAAAACTACAATGAGTCAGAATGGCCATCATCAAAAAGGTCTACAAACAATAATTGCTGGAGAGGGTGTGGAGAAAAGGGAACACTCTTATACTGTTGGTGGGAATGTAAATTGATACAGCCACTATGGGAGATGGTATGGAGATTTCTTTAAAAACTAGTGTTAAAACCACCATATGACCCAGCAATCCCACTCCTAGGTATATACCCTGAGGAAACCAGAATTGAAAAAGACATGTGTGTCCCATTCATTGCAGCAATAGCTAGAACGTGGAAGCAACCTAGATGGCCATCAACAGATGAATGGATAAAGAAGCTACTCCGCCATAAAAATGAACATATTTGAGTCAGTTCTAATGAAGTGGATGAACCTAGAGACTATTATACAGAGTGAAGTAAGTCAGAAAGAGAAAGATAAATATGGTATACAAATGCACATATTCAGAATCTAGAAAAATGGTACTCAAGAATTTATTTGCAGGGCAGCAATGGAGAAACAGACATAGAGAACAGACTTATGGACAGGGGGAGAGGGGAGGAGAGGGTGAGATGAAGGGAGAGAATAACTTACACGACCACGTGTAAAATGGATATCCAGTGGGAAATTGCTGTATGGCTCAGGTAACTCAAACAGGGGCTCTGTGTCAACCTAGAGGGGTGAGAATGGGGAGGGAGATGGGAGGGAGGTTCAAAAGGGAGGGAATATTATGTATACCTATGGCTGATTCATGATGAGGTTTGACAGAAACCACAAAATTCTGTAAAGCAATCATCCTTCAGTTAGAAAAAAAATAAAACTTTTTAAAGTTCATTATTAAACATTATGGCAAATTTAAGGCTCTATTCAGATATATTTCCAATACTGTTTCAGACCTGAAATAAATATTTACAGTTATATCGCACAATAAAGTTTGAAAGATTTCCAAGAAGATCCCAAGCCAGATCCAAGTGCACAGATAAATTTTTCCTTCCAGAGGCACCTTCATATGAGCAATGCTTGAGTCTTACAGAGTCACAAGTGACATGGGACTTATACGCAAATAAGAACAAACCTTCCAAACCTCAACCCCCTCCCTACTGTCCATGCCAGTTATTGACTCTCAGCGCTCAATTTACCCCCGACTCATTCTTCACAGTGGACAGGCCTTTCAGCATCTTGCTTTTGCCCTGTGAACACAATGTTAAAG
>NW_017201023.1:0-6823 GCF_001704415.2 Capra hircus | reverse complement strand
AGTGTGGGGATGCAAAACCCAGCCAGGGGCCCTTGAACCTGGTGCTCTCCGTGCGAGCTTTGTCTGGGCGGCCAAGGAACCGCTGAAGGAGCCCTGCTGTTGCCCTTCGCTTCCCTCTGACAGAGCTTTCACTGCTGGAGCCCTTGGCAGTGTGCAACCCACCAGCCCCTAAGCCCTCCTCAAGCCAGAGGCTGACTCCGTGGGTGCCTAGAAAGTGTGTGAGAGACGTAGGTTCCCTAGCACTCTCCTCCCAGCAGAGACATGTGCAGGTGGTTGGGGCCTTATCCTGCGTGTCTGGGTTCCCGCCCACAGCCTCAACTCAGGGGAAGCAGCCCCTGAGGCAAGACCTGCTGGAGGAGCCCTGCGCGCCCGCCTGATAGGCGAGAGCACAGCCAGCAGTGTAGCGAGCCTCCTCGGGAGAAGAGGAGGCAGCCGAGCCCAGTCAAGAGAAAGCCCTGCTTGCACGGAGCTAAGTGCGCCTCCAGTACGGCAGAGCTCTAGCTCTGCTCAGAGCCCCGATCTGGCAGAGTTCTGGCGCGAGGCTGCTCGCCGGGGGCTCGCTTGCCAGACTTGCCTTGCTTTTAGGCTCCTCCCAGGAAGGAGCTGTCTGAGCGAGCCTGGGAGACGCCACTGGTGCCTTCCTTGCCTCAGCTCCAATCCTGCCTTGCCTTTGCACATAGGTGCCAGGCGTCGTTGGGAGGGCTTAGGGGTGGTGGGTTGCACACTGCCAAGGGCTTCAGCAGTGAGAGCTCTGTCAGAGGGAAGGGAAGGGCAACTGCAGGGCTCCTCCAGCGGTTTCTAGGCCGCCTAGAATCAGCGCGCACCACGAGAGCACCAGGCTCCCAGGGCCCCTGGCTGGGGTTTTCAGCCCCGCACACACGGAGGCTGATTCCTTGGGTGCCAGAAAGTGTATGACAGACGTAGGTTCCCTAGCACTCTCCTCCCCAGCAGAGACATGTGCAGGTGTTTGGGGCCTGATCCTGCGTGTCTGGGTTCCTGCCCACAGCCTCAACTCAGGGGAAGCAGCCCCTGAGGCAAGACCTGCTGGAGGAGCCCTGCGCGCCCGCCTGATAGGCGAGAGCACAGCCAGCAGTGTAGCGAGCCTCCTCGGGAGAAGAGGAGGCAGCCGAGCCCAGTCAAGAGGAAAGCCCTGCTTGCACGGAGCTAAGTGCGCCTCCAGTACGGCAGAGTCTCTAGCTCTGCTCAGAGGCCCCGATCTGGCAGAGTTCCTGGCGCGAGCTGCTCTGGCCAGAGGGCTCGCCTTGCCCAGACTTGCCTTGCTTTTAGGCTCCCTCCCCAGGAAGGAGCAGGTCTGAGCGAGCCTGGGAGACGCCACTGGTGCCTTCCTTGCCTCAGCTCCAATCCTGCCTTGCCTTTGCACTATAGGTCCAGCGTGCTTGGGAGGGCTTAGGGGTGGTGGGTTGCACACTGCCAAGGGCTCCAGCAGTGAGAAGCTCTGTCAGAGGGAAGGAAGGGCAACTGCAGGCTCCTCCAGCGGTTCCTAGGCCGCCTAGAATCAGCGTCCGCACCGGAGAGCACCAGGCTCCCAAGGGCCCCTGGCTGGGGTTTTCAGCCCCGCACACACCGGAGGCTGATTCCTTGGGTGCCCAGAAAAGTGTATGACAGACGTAGGTTCCCTAGCACTCTCCTCCCCAGCAGAGACATGTGCAGGTGTTTGGGGCCTGATCCTGCGTGTCTGGGTTCCTGCCCACAGCCCCAACTCAGGGGAAGCAGCCCCTGAGGCAAGACCTGCTGGAGGAGCCCTGCGCCCCCGCCCTGATAGGCGAGTGCACAGCCAGCAGTGAAGCGAGCCTCCTCGGGGAAGAGGAGGCAGCCCAGCCCCAGTCAAGTAGGAAAGCCCTGCTTGCACGGAGCTAAGTGCGCCTCCAGTACGGCAGAGCTCTAGCTCTGCTCAGAGCCCCGATCTGGCAGAGTTCCTGGCGCGAGGCTGCTCTGCCGGGGGCTAGCCTTGCCCAGACTTGCCTTGCTTTTAGGCTGCCTCTCCAGGAAGGAGCAGGCAGCAGGAGCCTGGGAGTCGCCACTGGCGCCTTTCTTGCCTCAGCTCCAATCCTGCCTTGCCTTTGCACTTAGGTCCCAGTCCTCCTTAAGGAGAGCTTAGGGGCTGGTGGGTTGCACACTGCCAAGGGCTCCAGCAGTGAGAATCTCTCTCAGAGGGAAGGGAAGGGCAACTGCAGGGCTCCTCCAGCGGTTGCTTGGCCGCCCAGATTCAGCGCCACACGGAGAGCACCAGGCTCCCAGGTCCCCTGGCTGGGGTTTTCAGCCCCGCACACACGGAGGCTGATTCCTTGGGTGCCCAGAAAGTGTATGAGAGACGTAGGTTCCCTAGCACTCTCCTCCCCAGCAGAGACATGTGCAGGTGTTTGGGGCCTGATCCTGCGTGTCTGGGTTCCTGCCCACAGCCCCAACTCAGGGGAAGCAGCCCCTGAGGCAAGACCTGCTGGAGGAGCCCTGCGCCCCCGCCCGATAGGCGAGTGCACAGCCAGCAGGGAAGCGGCCTCCTCGGAACAGAGCTTAGCTGCCGTACTGATCGCCTGCTTCCAGCCAGCGACTCAGTGCGACGCTAGGCTCGCTTCCCTGCTGGCTGTGCACTCGCCTATCGGCGGGGGCGCAGGGCTCCTCCAGCAGGTCTTGCCTCAGGGGCTGCTTCCCCTGAGTTGGGGCTGTGGGCAGGAACCCAGACACGCAGGATCAGGCCCCAAACACCTGCACATGTCTCTGCTGGGGAGGAGAGTGCTAGGGAACCTACGTCTCTCATACACTTTCTGGGCACCCAAGGAATCAGCCTCCGTGTGTGCGGGGCTGAAAACCCCAGCCAGGGGACCTGGGAGCCTGGTGCTCTCCGTGTGGCGCTGAATCTGGGCGGCCAAGCAACCGCTGGAGGAGCCCTGCAGTTGCCCTTCCCTTCCCTCTGACAGAATTCTCACTGCTGGAGCCCTTGGCAGTGTGCAACCCACCAGCCCCTAAGCTCTCCTTAAGGAGGACTGGGACCTAAGTGCAAAGGCAAGGCAGGATTGGAGCTGAGGCAAGAAAGGCGCCAGTGGCGACTCCCAGGCTCCTGCTGCCTGCTCCTTCCTGGGAGAGGCAGCCTAAAAGCAAGGCAAGTCTGGGCAAGGCTAGCCCCCGGCAGAGCAGCCTCGCGCCAGGAACTCTGCCAGATCGGGGCTCTGAGCAGAGCTAGAGCTCTGCCGTACTGGAGGCGCACTTAGCTCCGTGCAAGCAGGGCTTTCCAACTTGACGGGGCTGGCTGCCTCCTCTTCCCCCGAGGAGGCTCGCTTCCTGCTGGCTGTGCACTCGCCTATCGGGCGGGGGCGCAGGGCTCCTCCAGCAGGTCTTGCCTCAGGGGCTGCTTCCCCTGAGTTGGGCTGTGGGCAGGAACCCAGACACGCAGGATCAGGCCCCAAACACCTGCACATGTCTCTGCTGGGGAGGAGAGTGCTAGGGAACCTACGTCTGTCATACACTTTCTGGGCACCCAAGGAATCAGCCTCCGTGTGTGCGGGGCTGAAAACCCCAGCCAGGGCCCTGGGAGCCTGGTGCTCTCGGTGCGGCGCTGATTCTAGGCGGCCTAGAAACCGCTGGAGGAGCCCTGCAGTTGCCCTTCCCTTCCCCTCTGACAGAGCTCTCACTGCTGAAGCCCTTGGCAGTGTGCAACCCACCACCCCCTAAGCCCTCCCCAACCGACGCCTGGCACCTATGTGCAAAGGCAAGGCAGGATTGGAGCTGAGGCAAGGAAGGCACCAGTGGCGTCTCCCAGGCTCGCTCAGACAGCTCCTTCCTGGGGAGGGAGCCTAAAAGCAAGGCAAGTCTGGGCAAGGCGAGCCCCCGGCCGAGCAGCCTCGCGCCAGAAACTCTGCCAGATCGGGGCTCTGAGCAGAGCTAGAGCTCTGCCGTACTGGAGGCGCACTTAGCTCCGTGCAAGCAGGGCTTTCCTCTTGACTGGGCTCGGCTGCCTCCTCTTCTCCCGAGGAGGCTCGCTACACTGCTGGCTGTGCTCTCGCCTATCAGGCGGGCGCGCAGGGCTCCTCCAGCAGGTCTTGCCTCAGGGGCTGCTTCCCCTGAGTTGAGGCTGTGGGCGGGAACCCAGACACGCAGGATAAGGCCCCAACCACCTGCACATGTCTCTGCTGGGGAGGAGAGTGCTAGGGAACCTACGTCTGTCATACACTTTCTGGGCACCCAAGGAATCAGCCTCCGTGTGTGCGGGGCTGAAAACCCAGCCAGGGCCTGGGAGCCTGGTGCTCTCCGTGCGGCGCTGATCTGGGCGGCCAAGAACCGCTGGAGGAGCCCTGCAGTTGCCCTTCCCTTCCCTCTGACAGACTCTCACTGCTGGAGCCCTTGGCAGTGTGCAACCCACCACCCCTAAGCCCTCCAAGGAGCTGGGACCTAAGTGCAAAGGCAAGGCAGGATTGGAGCTGAGGCAAGAAGGCGCCAGTGGCGCTCCCAGGCTCCTCAGCCGCTCCTTCCTGGGAGGAGCCTAAAAGCAAGGCAAGTCTGGGCAAGGCTAGCCCCGGCAGAGCAGCCTCGCGCCAGGAACTCTGCCAGATCGGGGCTCTGAGCAGAGCTAGAGCTCTGCCGTACTGGAGGCGCACTTAGCTCCGTGCAAGCAGGGCTTTCCTCTTGACGGGCTCGGCTGCCTCCTCTTCTCCCGAGGAGGCTCGCTACACTGCTGGCTGTGCTCTCGCCTATCAGGCGGGCGCGCAGGGCTCCTCCAGCAGGTCTTGCCTCAGGGGCTGCTTCCCTGAGTTGAGGCTGTGGCGGAACCCAGACACGCAGGATAAGGCCCAACACCTGCACATGTCTCTGCTGGGAGGAGAGTGCTAGGGAACCTACGTCTCTCACACACTTTCTAGGCACCCACGGAGTCAGCCTCTGGAGTGTGGGGATGCAAAACCCAGCCAGGGGCCCTTGGAACCTGGTGCTCTCCGTGCGGAGCTTTGTCTGGGCGGCCAAGGAACCGCTGAAGGATAGGAAGGAGCACACTGCCAACAGCAGTGAAAGCTCTGTCAGAGGGAAGCGAAGGGCAACAGCAGGGCTCCTTCAGCGGTTCCTTGGCCGCCCAGACAAAGCTCCGCACGGAGAGCACCAGGTTCCAAGGGCCCCTGGCTGGGTTTTGCATCCCCACACTCCCAGAGGCTGACTCCGTGGGTGCCTAGAAAGTGTGTGAGAGACGTAGGTTCCCTAGCACTCTCCTCCCCAGCAGAGACATGTGCAGGTGGTTGGGGCCTTATCCTGCGTGTCTGGGTTCCCGCCCACAGCCTCAACTCAGGGGAAGCAGCCCCTGAGGCAAGACCTGCTGGAGGAGCCCTGCGCGCCGCCTGATAGGCGAGAGCACAGCCAGCAGTGTAGCGAGCCTCCTCGGGAGAAGAGGAGGCAGCCGAGCCCAGTCAAGAGGAAAGCCCTGCTTGCACGGAGCTAAGTGGGCCTCCAGTACGGCAGAGCTCTAGCTCTGCTCAGAGCCCCGATCTGGCAGAGTTTCTGGCGCGAGGCTGCTCGGCCGGGGGCTCGCCTTGCCCAGACTTGCCTTGCTTTTAGGCTCCCTCCCAGGAAGGAGCTGTCTGAGCGAGCCTGGGAGACGCCACTGGTGCCTTCCTTGCCTCAGCTCCAATCCTGCCTTGCCTTTGCACATAGGTGCCAGGCGTCGTTGGGGAGGGCTTAGGGGGTGGTGGGTTGCACACTGCCAAGGGCTTCAGCAGTGAGAGCTCTGTCAGAGGGAAGGGAAGGGCAACTGCAGGGCTCCTCCAGCGGTTTCTAGGCCGCCTAGAATCAGCGCCGCACGAGAGCACCAGGCTCCCAGGGCCCCTGGCTGGGGTTTTCAGCCCGCACACACGGAGGCTGATTCCTTGGGTGCCCAGAAAGTGTATGACAGACGTAGGTTCCCTAGCACTCTCCTCCCCAGCAGAGACATGTGCAGGTGTTTGGGGCCTGATCCTGCGTGTCTGGGTTCCTGCCACAGCCCAACTCAGGGAAGCAGCCCCTGAGGCAAGACCTGCTGAGGAGCCCTGCGCCCCCGCCTGATAGGCGAGTGCACAGCCAGCAGGGAAGCGAGCCTCCTCGGGGGAAGAGGAGGCAGCCCAGCCCCGTCAAGTTGAAAGCCCTGCTTGCACGGAGCTAAGTGCGCCTCCAGTACGGCAGAGCTCTAGCTCTGCTCAGAGCCCCGATCTGGCAGAGAGAGAGGGCGCGAGGCAGCCTTGCCCAGACTTGCCTTGCTTTTAGGCTGCCTCCCCAGGAAGGAGCAGGCAGCAGGAGCCTGGGAGACGCCACTGGTGCCTTTCTTGCCTCAGCTCCAATCCTGCCTTGCCTTTGCACATAGGTCCCAGGCGTCCTTGGGGAGGGCTTAGGGGCTGGTGGGTTGCACACTGCCAAGGGCTTCAGCAGTGAGAGCTCTGTCAGAGGGAAGGAAGGGCAACTGCAGGGCTCCTCCAGCGGTTTCTGGCCGCCAGAATCAGCGCCGCACAGGAGCACCAGGCTCCCAGGGCCCCTGGCTGGGGTTTTCAGCCCCGCACACACGGAGGCTGATTCCTTGGGTGCCCAGAAAGTGTATGACAGACGTAGGTTCCCTAGCACTCTCTCCCCAGCAGAGACATGTGCAGGTGGTTGGGGCCTGATCCTGCGTGTCTGGGTTCCTGCCCACAGCCCCAACTCAGGGGAAGCAGCCCCTGAGGCAAGACCTGCTGGAGGAGCCCTGCCCCCCGCCTGATAGGCGAGTGCACAGCCAGCAGGGAAGCGAGCCTCCTCGGGGGAAGAGGAGGCAGCCCAGCCCCATCAAGTTGAAAGCCCTGCTTGCACGGAGCTAAGTGCGCCT
>NW_017201022.1:0-6823 GCF_001704415.2 Capra hircus | reverse complement strand
CACTCGACCTGAAGCAGAGAATCCCGCCCACAAGCAGAGAGCCCCGTTTCCGCCTCCTAGCTCGAGAGGAGGGATCCTTTTCCCTGCGTGGTCGGGAAAGAATTCCCGGCGTTTCCCGTCGCATCTTAAGAGGTGGCGCTCTCCACAGAAAGGCGAGAGGAACTCCAGGGTCGTGCCACCATTCCCAGAGTCCCGCAGATGTCTCAGTCCATTCCAGGGAAACCTGTTTTCCCTGCACTGCCTCGACTTTCAAGCCGAGGATCGACTCACACCACGGTGGCACGTGGGACAACCTTGTGGGAAAAGCTCGTGGGAAAGCCTCGTGGGAAAGCCTCGAGGGAAAGCCACAGATCCCTTGATCCATGCGAAGGGAAGAGGAACACTGCTGCTACAGCTCGGGAGGAAAGCGCACGTGCATGCCCCCACTCGAGACGAGGACTGACTCCCCTGGGAGACTCCAGAAGTACCCCAAGATCCATGTCAGCACTGGAGAGGAATCCTCAGGTTCCTGCACCGGATCCACACAAGATCTTAGGCCCCTGCATCGACGGGAGAGGAAGCCCGAGAGGCCCCCGAGCAACTCGCATGGGGACTGGCCTTTCATGACGAAACCACAGTGGATCCCTGAGGTTCCCGTCGTAAGTCGAGAGCACCTACCGCAACTCGAGAAAATCCAGGAGGTTCTCCCCTCCAGGCGAGCTGAGACCTATTTCCGCTCAGGTATCTGGAGGCTAATCACACCGTACCTCTGGATCTTCCAAAGGGTCCTTCACACCCCTGCTGCAACTCAAGAAGTTCCCCGACATACCCGTCTGCACTCGAGAAGAAGCACGAGAGTCCCGCCAACATCCAGAGGAGCCCCGATTCCAGCTCCTAGCCCGAGAGGAGGGATACTTTCCCTGCGTGGTCGGGAAAGAATTCCCGGCGTTTCCCGTCGCATCTCAAGAGGACGCGCTCTCCACCGGAAAGGCGAGAGGAACTCCAGGGTCGTGCACCATTCCCAGAGTTCCCTGGATGTCTCAGTCCATTCCAGGGAAACCTGTTTTCCCTGCACTGCCTCGACTTTCAAGCCGAGGATCACTCACACCACGGTGGCACGTGGGACAGCCCTGTGGGAAAGCCTCGTGGGAAAGCCTCTTGGGAAAGCCTCGATGGAAAGCCACAGATCCGTTGATCCGCGCGAAGGGAAGCGTGACTCTGCTGTTACAGCTCGGGAGGAAAGCGCACGTGCATGCCCCCACTTGAGTAGAGGACTGACTGCCCTGGGGAGACTCCAGAAGTACCCCAAGATCCATGTCAGCACTGGAGAGGAATCCCCAGGTTCCGGCACCGACTCCACACAAGATCTTAGGCCCCGGCATCGACAGGAGAGCAATCTCGAGAGGCCCCCGTGCAACTCGCATGGGGACTGGCCTTTCCTGAGGCCAACAGAGTGGGACCCTGAGGACCCCATCGTAAGTCGAGAGCACCTGCCGCAACTCGAGAAAATCCAGGAGGTTCTCCCCTCCAGGCGACATGAGGCCCAATTCCGATGAGGCAACAAGAGGGTAATCACACTTAAACTCTGGAACTTCCAAAGGGTCCTTCACACCCTTGCTGCAACTCAAGAAGTTCCCTGACATACCCGTCTCCACTCAAGAGGAACCCGAGGGTCCCACCCATGTCCAGAGTGGCCCCGGTTCCACCTGCTAGCTCGAGAGGAGGCATCCTTTCCCTGCGTGGTCGGGAAAGAATTCCTAGCGTTCCCGTCTCATCTCAAGAGTAGGCGCTCTCCACAGGAAAGGCGAGAGGAACTCCAGTATCAGGCCCCATTCCCAGAGTCCCCAGATGTCTCAGTCCATTCCAGGGAAACCTGTTTTCCCAGCACTGCCTCGACTTTCAAGCCGAGGATCAACTCACACAACGGTGGCAAGTGGGACATCCCTGTGGGAAAGCCTCGTGGGAAAGCCTCGTGGGAAAGCTCGAGGAAAGACACAGATCCCTTGATTCTCGCGAAGGGAAGCGTGACACTGCTGCTACAGCTCGGGAGGAAAGCGCACGTGCATGCCCCCTCTCGAGATGAGTACTGACCCCTCGGGAGGCTCTAGAAGTACCCCAAGATCCATGCCGGCATTGGAGAGGAATCCTCAGGTTCTGGAACTGAGTCCACACAAGGTCTTAGGCCCCAGCATCGACGGGAGAGGAATCCCGAGAGGCCCCCGAGCAACTCGCATGGGGACTGGCCTTTCCTGAGGACACCACAGCGGGTCCGTGAGGTCCCTGTCGTAAGTCGAGAGCACCTGCCGCAACTCTAGAAAATCCAGGAGGTTCTCCCCTCCAGGCGAGATGAGGCCCATTTCCGTGAGACGTCTCGAGGCTAATCAAACCTAACCTCTGGAACTTCCAAAGGGTCCTTCACACCCTTGCTGCAACTCAAGAAGTTCCCCGACATACCCGTCTCCACTCGAGAGGTAGCACGAGAGTCCCGCCCACATCCAGAGGAGCCCCGTTTCCGCCTGGTAGCTCGAGAGCAGGGATCCTTAACCTGCGTGGTCGGGAAAGAATTCCCGGCATTCCCGTCACATCTCAAGAGGAGGCGCTCTCCACAGGAAAGGCGAGAGGAACTCCAGGGTCGTGCCACATTTCTAGAGTTCCCCAGATGTCTCACTCCATTCCAGGGAAACCTGTTTTCCCTGCACTGCCTCGACTTTCAAGCTGAGGATCGACTCACAACACGGTGGCACGTGGGACAGCCCTGTGGGAAAGCGTCGTTGGAAAGCCTCGAGGGAAATCCACAGGTCCCTTGATCCACGCGAAGGGAAGCGTGACACTGCTGCTTCAGCTCGGGAGGAAAGCTCACGTGCAAGGCCCCACTCGAGACGAGGACTGACACTCCTGGGGGGACTCCAGAAGTACCCCAAAATCCATGTCAGCACTGGAGAGGAATCCTCAGGTTCCGGCACCGAATCCACACAAGGTCTTAGGCCCCGGCATCGACGGGAGAACAATCACGAGAGGCCCCAGTGCAACTCGCATGGGGACTGGCCTTTCCTGTGGCCACCACAGCGGGTCCCTGAGGGCCCCGTCGTAAGTCGAGAGCACCTGCCACAACTCGAGAAAATCCAGGAGGTTCTCCCCTCCAGGCGAGATGAGGCCCATTTCCGCTGAGGCGTCTCGAGGCTAATCAAACCTAACCTCTGGAACTTCCAAAGGGTCCTTCACACCCTTGCTGCAACTCAGGAAGTTCCCCGACATACCTGTCACCACTCGAGAGGAAGCACGAGAGTTCCGCCCACATCTAGAGGAGCCCCGTTTACGCTTCCTAGCTTTAGAGGAGGTATCCTTTCCCTCCGTGGTCGGGAAAGAATTCCCGGCATTCCCGTCGCATCTCAAGAGGAGGCGCTCTCCACAGGAAAGGCGAGAGGAACTCCAGGGTCGTGCCAGCATTCCCAGAGTCCCGAAGATGTCTCAGTCCATTCCAGGGAAACCTGTTTTCCCTGCACTGCGTCGACTTTCAAGCCGAGGATCGACTCACACCACGGTGTCACGTGGGTCAGCCCTGTGGGAAAGCCTCGTGGGAAAGCCTCGTGGGAAAGCCTCGAGGGAAAGCCACAGATCCCTTGATCCTCGTGAAGGGAAGGGTGACACTGCTGTTACAGCTCCGGAAGAAAGCGCACGTGCATGCCCCCACTCGAGATGAGGCCTGACTCCACTGGGGAGACTCCAGAAGTACCCCAAGATGCATGTCAACACTGGAGATGAATCCTCAGTTTCCGGCACCGACTCCACACAAGATCTTAGGCCCCGGCATCGACGTGAGAGGAATCCCGAGAGGCCCCCGAGCAACTCGCATGGGGACTGGCCTTTCCTGAGGCCACCAGAGCGGGTCCCTGAGGTCCCGGTTTAAGTCCACAGTACCTGCCGCAACTCGAGAAAATCCAGGAGTTTCTCCCCATCAGGCGATATGAGGCCCATTTCCGCTGAGGCGTCTCGAGGCTAATCATCCCTAAACTCTGGAATTTCCAAAGGGTCCTTCACACCCTTGCTGCAACTCAAGAATTTCCTCGACATACCCGTTTCCAATCGAGAAGAAGCACGAGAGTCCCACTTACATACAGAGGACCCCCGTTTCCGCTTCATAGTTCCAGAGGAGGGATTCTTTCCCTGCGTGGTCGGGAAAGAATTCCCGGCATTCCCGTCGCATCTCAGGAGGAGGCACTCTCCACAGGAAAGGCAAGAGGAACTCCAGGGTCGTGCCACCATTCCCAGAGTCCCCCAGAAGCTCAGTCCATAACAGGGAAACCAGTTTTCCCTGCACTGCCTCGACTTTCAAGCCGAGGATCGACTCACACCACGGTGACACGTGGGACAGCAATGTGGGAACGCCTTGTGGGAAAGCCTCGTGGGAAAGCCTCCAGGGAAAGCCACAGATCCCTGCATCCACGCGAAGGGAATCGTGACACTGCTGCTACACTTCGGGAGGAAACCCCACGTGCATGTCCCCACTCGCGACGAGGAATGACTCCCCTGGGAGACTCCAGAAGTACCCAAGATCCATGTCAGCACTGGAGAGGAATCCTCAGGTTCCGGCACAGACTCCACACAAGGTCTCAGGCCCCGGCAACGATGGGAGAGGAATCCCGAGAGGCCCCCGAACAACTCGCAAGGGGACTGGCCTTTCCTGAGGCCACCAGAACGGGTCCCTGAGTTTCCAGTCGTAAGTCGAGAGCACCTGCCGCAACTCGAGAAAATCCAGGAAGTTCTCCCCTTCAGGCGAAATGAGGCCCATTTCCAATGAGGCGTCTCGAGTCTAATCACACCTAACTTCTGAAACTTCCAAAGGGTCCTTCACACCCTTGCTGCAACTCAAGAAGTTCCCCGACATACCCGTCTCCACTCGAGAGGAAGCACGAGAGTCCCGTCCACATCCAGAGGTTACCCGTTTCCGCCTCATAGCTCTAGAGGAGGATCGTTTGCCTGCGTGGTCAGGAAGGAATTCCCGGTGTTCCAGTTCTGTCTCAAAAGGAGGCGCTCTCTACATGAAAGGCGAGAGGAACTCCAGGGTCGTGCCATCATTCCCTGAGTCCCCCAGATGTCTCAGTCCATTCCAGGGAAACCTGTTTTCCCTGCACTCCCTCGAATTTCAAGCCGAGGATCAACTCACACCAGAGTGGCACGTGGGACAGCCCTGTGGAAAGCCTCGTGGGAAAGGAAAAGGGAAACCCAGTGATCCCTTGATCCACGCGATGGGAAGCGTGACACTGATGCTACAGCTCGGAAGGAAAGCGCACGTGCATGCCCCCACTCGAGACGAGGAGTGACTCCCCTGGGACACTCCAGCAGTACCCCAAGATACATGTCAGCACTGGAGAGGAATCCTCAGGTTCCGGCACCGACTCCACACTAGGTCTTAGGCCCCGGCATCGACGGGAGAAGAATCCCGAGAGGCCCCGAGCAACTGGCATGGGGACTGGCCTTTCCTGAGGCCACCAGAGCGGGTCCCTGAGGTCCCCGTGGTAAGTCGAGAGCACCGGCCGCAACTCTTGAAAATCCAAGAGGTTCTCCCCTCCAGGCGAGATGAGGCCCTTTTCCGATGAGGCTCCTCGAGGCTAAATCACACCTAAACGCTGGAATTTCCCAAGGATCCTTCACACCCTTGCTGCAACTCAAGAAGTTCCCCGACATACCCGACTCCACTCGAGAAGAAGGACGAGAGTCCCGCCCACATACAGAGGAGCCCCGTTTCCGCCTCATAGCTCTAGAGGAGGGATCCTTTCCCTGCGTGTCGGGAAAGAATTCCCGGCGTTCTTGTCGCATCTCAAGAGGAGGCGCTCTCCACTTGAAACGCGAGAGGAACTCCAGGTTCGTGCCACCGTTCCCACACTCCCCCAGATGTCTCATTCCATTCCACGGAAACCTGTTTTCCCTGCACTGCCTCGACTTTCAAGCAAGGATCGACTCACACCTCGGTGGCACGTGGGACAGCCCTGTGGGAAAGCCTCGTGGGAAAGTCTCGTGGGAAAGCCTCTGGGAAAGCTCGGAAAGCCTCGAGGGAAAGCCACAGATAACTTGATCCACGCGAAGGGAAGCGTGACACTGCTGCTGCAGCTCGGGAGGAAAGCGCACGTGCATGCCCCCACTCGAGACGAGGACTGACTCCCCTGGGAGACTCCAGAAGTACCCCAAGATCCATGTCAGCACTGGAGAGGAATCCTCAGGTTCCGGCCCGACTCCACACAAGATCTTAGGCCCCGGCATCGACGGGAGAGGAATCCTGAGAGGCCCCGAGCAACTCGCATGGGGACTGGCCTTTCCTGTGGCCACCACAGCGGGTCCCTGAGGGCCCCGTCGTAAGTCGAGAGCACCTGCCACAACTCGAGAAAATCCAGGAGGTTCTCCCCTCCAGGCGAGATGAGGCCCATTTCGCTGAGGCGTCTCGAGGCTAATCACACCTAACCTCTGGAACTTCCAAAGGGTCCTTCACACCCTTGCTGCAACTCAGAAGTTCCCCGACATACCGTCACCACTCAGAGGAAGCACGAGAGTTCCGCCACATGTAGAGGAGCCCCGTTTCCGCCTCCTAGCTCGAGAGGAGGGATCCTTTCCCTGGTGCTCGGGAAAGAATTCCCGGCGTTCCCGTCGCATCTCAAGAGGAGCGCTCTCCACAGGAAAGGCGAGAGGAACTCCAGGTTCGTGCCACCATTCCCAGAGTCAAGCAGATGTCTCAGTCAATTGCAGGGAAAACTGCTTTCCTGCACTGCCTCTACTTTCAAGCCGAGGATCGACTCACACCACGGTGGGCACTGTGGGAAGCTCGTGGGAAAGCCTCGTGGGAAAGCCTCGA
>NW_017201021.1:0-6824 GCF_001704415.2 Capra hircus | reverse complement strand
TCCTCTCGCCTTTCCTGTGGAGAGCACCTCCTCTTGAGATGCGACGGGAACTTCGGGAATTCTTTCCCGACAACACCACGGAAAGGATCCCTCCTCTCGAGCTAGGAGGCCGAAACGGGCTCCTCTGGATGTGGTCGGGACTCTCGTGCTTCCTCTCGAGTGGAGACGGTATGTCTGGGAAATTCTTGAGTTGCAGCAAGGGTGTGAAGGGCCCTTTGGAAGTTCAGAGGGTTAGAGTGTGATTAGCCTCGAGACGCCTCAGCGGAAATGGGCCTTATCTCGCCAGGAGAGGAGAACCTCCTGGATTTTCTCGAGTTGCGGGAGCTGCTCTCGACTTACGACAGGGACCTCAGGGACCGCTCTAGTGGCCTCAGGAAAGGCCAGTCCCCATGCGTGTTGCTCATGGGCCTCTCGGGATTCCTCTCCCGTCGATGCCGGACCTAAGACCTTGTGTGGAGTCTGTGCCAAAACCTGAGGATTCCTCTCCATTGCTGACATGTATCTTGGGGCACTTTTGGAGTCTCCCCAGGGGAGTCAGTCCTCGTCTCGAGTGGGGGCATGCACGTGCACTTTCCTCCGAGCTGTAGCAGCAGTGTTGAGCTTCCCTTCACGAGGATCAAGGGATCTGTGGCTTTCCCTCGAGGCTTTCCACGACGCTTTCCCACCAGGTTTTCCCACGAGGCTTTCCCACAGTGATGTCCCACGTGCCACCGTGGTTTCAGTTGATCCTCGGTTTGAAAGACGACGCAGTGCTGGGGAAAAAGGCTTCCCTGGAATGCACTGAGATATCTGGGGGACTCTAGGAATGGTGGCACGACCCTGGAGTTCCTCTCGCCTTTCCTGTGGACAGCGCCTCCTCTTGAGATACGAGGGACACCGGGAATTCTTTCCCGACGACGCAGGGAAAGGATATCTCTTCTCGAGCTAGGAGACAGAAACAGGGCTCATCTGGATGTGGCCGGGACTCTCGTGCTTCTTCTTGAGTGGAGACGGGTATGTCGGGGAACTTCTTGAGTTGCAGCAAGGGTGTGAAGGGCCCTTTGGAAGTTCCAGAGGTTAGACGTGATTAGCCTCTAGACGCCTCAGCGGAAATGGGCCTTATCTCGCCAGGAGGGGAGAACCTCCTGGATTTTCTCGAGTTGCGGCAGGTGCTCTCGACTTACGACAGGGACCTCAGGGACCCACTCTGGTGGCCTCAGGAAAGGCCTGTCCCCATGCGAGTTGCTCGGGGGCCTCTGGGGTTTCCTCTCCCTTTGATGCCAGGGCCTAAGACCTTGTGTGGAGTCGGTACCGGAACCTGAGGTTTCCTCTCCAGTGCCGACATGGATCTTCGGGGACTTCTGGAGTCTCCCCAGGGGCGTCAGTCCTCGTCTGGAGTGGGGGCATGCACGTTCGCTTTCCTCCCGAGCTGTAGCAGGAGGGTCACGCTTCCCTTCTCGTGGATCAAGGGATCTGTCGCTTTCGCTCGAGGCTTTCCCAAGAGGCTTTCCCACAGGGCTGTCCCGCGTGACACCGTGGTGTGAGTCGATCCTCGGCTTGAAAGTCGAGGCAGTGCAGGGAAAACAGGTTTCCCTGGAATGGACTGAGACATCTGGGGGACTCTGGGAATGTGGCACGAATCTGGAGTTCCTCTCGCCTTTCCTGTGGAGAGCGCCTCCTCTTGAGATGCGACGGGAACGCCGGGAAAACTTTCCCGACCACGCAGGGAAAGGATCCCTCCTCTCGAGTTAGTAGGCAGAAACGGGGCACCTCTGGATGTGGGCGGGACTCTCGTGCTTCCTCTCGAGTGCGGACGGTATGTCGGGGAACTTCTTGAGTTGCAGCCAGGGTGTGAAGCACCGTTTGGAAGTTCCAGAGATTAGGTGTGATTAGCCTCGAGACGCCTCAGCAGAAATGGGCCTCATCTCGCCTGGAGGGGAGAACCTCCTGGATTTTCTCGAGATAGGGCAGTTGCTCTCGACTTACGACGGGGACCTCAAACACCCGCTCTGGGGGCCTCAGGAAAGGCCAGTCCCCATGCGAGTTGCTCGGGGCCTCTCGGGATTCCTCTCCCGTCGATGCCGGGTCTAAGACCTTGTGTGGAGTCGGTGCCGGAACCAGAGGTTTCCTCTGCAGTGCTGACATGGATCTTGGGATAATTCTTAAGTCTCCCCAGGGGAGTCAGTCCTCGTCTCGAGTGGGGGCATGCACGTGTGCTTTCCTCCCGAGCTGTAGCAGCAGTGTCTCGCTTCCCTTCCCGTGAATCAAGGGATCTCTGGCTTTCCCTCGAGACTTTCCCACGAGGCTTGCCCACAGGTCTGTCCCTCGTGTCACTGTGGTGTCAGTCGATCCTAGGCTTGAAAGTCGATTCATTGCAGGGAAAATAGCTTTCCCTGTAATGGACTGAGACATCTGGGGGACTCTGGGAATGGTGGCACGACCCTGGAGTTCATCTCGCCTTTCCTGTGGAGAGCACCTCCTCTTGAGATGCGACGGGAACGCCGGGAACTCTTTCCCGACCACGCAGGGAAGGTATCCCTGCTCTCGAGCTATCAGGCGGAAACGGGGATCCTCTTGATGTGGGCGGGACTCTCGTGCTTCCTCTCGAGAGGAGTCGGGTATGTCGGGGAACTTCTTGAGTTGCAGCAAGGATGTGAAGGACCCTTTGTAAGTTACAGAGGTTAGGTGTGATTAGCCTGGAGACGCCTCAGTAGAAATGGGCCTCATCTCGCCTGGAGGGGAGAACCTCCTGGATTTTCTCGAGTTAGGGCAGGTGCTCTCGACTTACGACGGGGATCTCAGGGACCCGCTCTGGGGGCCTCAGGAAAGGCCAGTCACCATTGGAGTTGCTCGGGGCCTCTCGGGATTCCTCTCCCGTCGATGCCGGGGCCTAAGTCCTTGTGTGGAGTCAGTGCCAGAACCTGAGGTTTCCTCTCCAGTGCTGACATGGATCTTGGGGTACTTCTGGAGTCTCCCCAGGGGAGTCAGTCCTCGTTCCGAGTGGGGGCATGCACCTGCGCTTTCCTCCCGAGGTGTAGCAGCGGTGTCATGCTCCCGTCGCGTGGATCAAGGGATCAGTGGCTTTCCCTCGAGGCTTCCTCACGAGGCTTTCCCATAAGGCTTTCCCACATGGCTGTCCCACGTGCCACCGTGGTGTGAGTCGATCCTTGGCTTGAAAAGTCGAGGCAGTGCAGGGGAAAACAGGTTTCCCTGGAATGGACTGAGACATCTGGGGGACTCTGGAATGGTGGCACTTCCCTGGAGTTCCTCTCGCCTTTCCTGTGGGGAGCGCCTCCTCTTGAGATGCGACGGGAACGCCAGGAATTCTTTCCCGACCACGCAGGGAAAGTATCCCTCCTCTCTAGCTAGGAGGCGGAAACGGGTCTCCTCTGGATGTGGGCGGGACTCTCGTGCTTCCTGTCGAGTGGAGACTGGGCATGTTGGGGAACTTCTTGAGTTGCAGGCAAGGGTGTGAAGGACCCTTTGGAAGTTCCCAGAGTTTAGGTGTGATTAGCCTCGAGACCCCTCATCGGAAATGGCCTCATCTTGGCCAGGAGAGGAGAACCTCCTGGATTTTCTCGAGTTGCAGCAGGTGCTCTCGACTTACGACGGGGACATCAGGGACCCGCTATTGTGGCCTCACGAAGGCCAGTCCCCATGCGAGTTGCTCATGGGCCTCTCGGGATTCCTCTCCCGTCGATGCCGGGACATAAGATCTTGTGTGGAGTCTGTGCCAAAACCTGAGGATTCCTCTCCATTGCTGACATGTATCTTGGGGCACTTCTGGAGTCTCCCCAGGAGAGTCAGTCCTCGTCTCGAGTGGGGGCATGCACGTGCGCTTTCCTCCGAGCTTTAGCAGCAGTGTTGAGCTTCCCTTCGCGAGGATCAAGGGATCTGTGGCTTTCCCTCGAGGCTTTCCACGACGCTTTCCCACGCCGCTTTCCCACCAGGTTTTCCCACAAGGCTTTCCCACAGTGATGTCCCACGTGACACCGTGGTGTCAGTCGATCCTCGGCTTGAAAGTCGAGGCAGTGCTGGGAAAACAGGTTTCCCTGGAATGGACGGAGCCATCTGGGGGACTCTGGGAATGTGGCACGACCCTGGAGTTCCTCTCGTCATTCCTCTGGAGAGCGCCTCCTCTTGAGATGCGACGGGAATGCCGGAAAATCTTTCCCGACCTCGCAGGGAAAGGATCCCTCCTCTTGAGCTCGGAGGGGAAACGGGGCTCTTCTGGATGTGGGTGGAACTCTCGTGCTTACTGTCGAGTGGAGACGGGTATGTCGGGGAACTTCTTGAGTTGCAGCAAGGGTGTGAAGGACCCTTTGGAAGTGCCAGAGGTTAGGTGTGAATAGCCTCGAGACGCCTCAGAGGAAATGGGACTCATCTGACCTGGAGGCGAGACCATCCTTGATTTTCTCGAGCTGCGGCAGGTGCTCTCGACTTACGACTGGGACCTCAGGGACCCGCTCTGGTGGCCTCAGTAAAGGCCAGTCCCCATGCGAGTTGCTCGGGGGCCTTTCGGGATTCCTCTCCCGTGTATGCTGGGGCCTAAGATCTTGTGTGGAGTCGGTGCCGGAACCTGAGCAATCCTCTCCAGTGCTGACATGGATCTTGGGGTACTTCTGGAGTCTCCCCAGTGGAATCAGTCCTCGTCTCGAGTGGGGGCATGCACGTGCGCTTTCCTCCCGAGCTGTAGCAGCAGTGTCACGCTGCCCTTCGCATGGATCAAGGGATCAGGGGCTTTACCTCGAGGCTTTCCCACGAGGCTTTCCCTCGAGGGTTTTCCACAGGGCTGTCCCACGTGCCACCGTGGTGTGAGTCGATCCTCGGCTTGAAAGTCGAGGCAGTGCAGGGAAAACAGGTTTCCCTGGAATGGACGGAGACATCTGGGGGACTCTGGGAATGGTGGCAGGACCCTGGAGTTCCTCTGGCCTTGCCTGTGGAGAGCGCCTCCTCTTGAGATGCGACGGGAACGCCGGGAATTCTTTCCTGACCACGCAGGGAACGTATCCCTCCTCTCGAGCTAGCAGGCGGAAACGGGGCCACTCTGGATATGGGCGGGACTCTCGGATTCCTTTTGAGTGGACACGGGTATGTCGGGGAACTTCTTGAGTTGCAGCAAGGGTGTGAAGGACCCTTTGGAAGTTCCAGAGTTAAAGCGTGATTACCCCCTAGTTGCCTCACCGGAAATGGGCCTCATCTCGCCTGGAGGGGAGAACCTCCTGGATTTTCTCGAGATGCGGCAGGTTCTCTCGACTTACGACCGGGACCTCAGGGATCCGCTCTGGTGGCCTCAGGAAAGGCCAGTCCCCATGCGAGTTGCTCGGGGGCCTCTCGGGATTCCTGTCTCGTCGATGCTGGGGCCTAAGACCTTGTGTGGAGTCAGTGCCGGAACCTGAGGATTCCTTTCCAGTGCAAACATGGATCTTAGGGTACTTCTGGAGTCTCCCCAGGGCAGTCAGTCCTCGTCTCGAGAGGGGGCATGCACGTGCGCTTTCCTCCCGAGCTGTAGCAGCAGTGTCGCGATTCCCTTTGCGTGGATCAAGGGATCAGGGTCTTTCCCTCGAGGCTTTCCCACGAGGCTTTCCCACAAGGCTGTCCCACGTGCCACCATGGTGTGAGTCGATCCTCGGCTTGAAAGCCGACGCACTGCAGGGAAAACAGCTTTCCCTGGAATGGACTGAGACATCCAGGGGACTCTGGGAATGGTGGCACGACCCTGGAGTTTCTCTCGCCTTTCCTGTGGAAAGCGCCTCCTCTTGAGATGCGACGGGAACGCCGGGAATTCTTTCCCAACCACGCAGGGAAAGAATCCCTCCTCTTGAGCCTGGAGGGGGAAACGGGGCTCCTCTGGATGTGGGTGGAACTCTCGTGCTTCCTCTCGAGTGGAGACGGGTATGTCGGGGAACTTCTTGAGTTGCAGCAAGGGTGTGAAGGACCCTTTGGAAGTTCCAGATGATAGATGTGATTAGCCTCGAGACGCCTCAGCGGAAATGGGCCTCATCTCGCCTGGAGGGGAGAACCTCCTGGATTTTCTCGAGTTGCAGCAGGTGCTCTCAACTTACGATGGGGACCTCAGGGACCCGCTCTGGTGGCCTCAGGAAAGGCCAGTCCCCATGCGAGTTGCTCAGGGGCCTCTCGGATTCCTCTCCCTTCGATGCCGGTGCCTAAGATCTTGTGTGGAGTCAGTGCTGGAACCTGAGGATTCCTCTGCAGTGCTGACATGGATCTTGGTGTACTTCTGGAGTCTCTCAGGGCAGTCAGTCCTCTACTCAACTGGGGCATGCACGTGCGCTTTCCTCCCGATCTGTAGCAGCAGTGACACGCTTCCCTTCACATGGATCAAGGGATCTGTGGCTTTCCCTCGAGGCTTTCCCTCAGGCTTTCCCACAGGGCTGTCCCACGTGCCACTGTGGTGTGAGTCGATCCTCAGTTTGAAAGTCGAGGCAGTGCAGGGAATAAAGGTTTCCCTGGAATGGACTGAGACATCTGGGGGACTCTGGGAATGGTGGCACGACCCTGGAGTTCCTCTCTATTTTCCTGTGGAGAGCGCCTCCACTTAAGATGCGTTGGAAACGCCTTGAATTCTTTTCCGACCATGCAGGGAAAGGATCAATCCTCTCGAGCTATGAGGCAGAAACAGGGCTCCTCTGGATGTGGGCGGGACACTCGTGCTTCCTCTCGAGTGGAGACGGGTATGTCGGGGAACTTCTTGAGTTGCAGCAAGGGTGTGAAGGACCCTTTGGAAGTTCCAGATGTTAGATGTGATTAGCCTGGAGACGCCTGAGCGGAAATGGGCCTCATCTCGCCTGAGGGGGAAACCTCTGGATTTCTCGAGTTGCGGC